>NC_142796.1:10787045-10829219 GCF_049724085.1 Artemia sp. Qi Xiang Cuo
ATATATAAGGACCGAAGTTGTACAGTGTTAAAATTTCCAACAGTAATCACATGTTCAATACTGTATTCAATACCACATAATAGGAAAGTTATATTAAAGAGTGAAGTATAGCCCATAGTGAGTGATTGTATAAAGTATCAGTGTAGTCAATTATAAATTGGAATTATGTAAGTTTCATCGATGTCATGGCTGTAAAAATAGATGAAAGCTAGTAAAGAACAAACAATGGCACATATTGGACTTAATTAGCTGCCTGATTCTCTGTGGTTTGTCTCTTACTGTTCCAAACAAGAAAAAGCCAAAGGCTGTATCCTGATTGAAGTTTACGTCGGAAAATAATATATTAAAAGACGATCATTAGAAGAACAAACCATTGCATTTATTGCACTTAGTTAGCTGCCTGATTTTTGAGGCTCGAAAAATGGGGTTAGAAGATGAGCGAGAGCGAGAATCAAAGCGTGTCAAAATTGAAAATGAAAGCGATTATAATACACATGATGATTCCTTGCAACCACCTAAACTAACAAACGTGATTACATGATGGCCCAGCTTGTAGATTTGTTAATTGTTTAGATGGTGGGCCAAAAACTTCTTTTTCTTCCAACAAATTAGTATTTATAACACTTATAAATTTTCTTGTTTTGGGTCTGCCTCTAGATAAGTTTTTCATACTGATATGTCTTTTCGTACTGCAGTCTTTTCAAAGATATTGGATTATCATGCATGTCCGATTTCTACTAAGCTTCAAACTTTTGGTTTTATTTTTCAAAGTTTTTGAATTGCTGTAATCCCTTATTAAAATATATACAAATATTTTTGCAATTACCAGTTTTGGCTCTTCGCGCAATTAAATAGTTTTTCATGCTGAAGTCTATTCAAAGATATTTGATTATTGCAGCAAGTTCGATTTCTAACACCGATTGTCTACTAAGCTTCAAACTTTTGGTTTTCTTTTTTAGGTTTTTGAATTGTTGTAATCCCTTGTTAGTATAGACAAATATTTTTGCAATTACCAGTTTTTTGCAATTTAAAGTCTTTTCATATTGCTGTAATTTCAAAGATAAGTCCAATTTCTAACAACGATTTCTACTAAGCTTCAAACTTTCCATTTTCAGTTTTAAGGTTTTTGAATTGTTGTAATTCCTTGTTAAAATAAAAAAAAAATATTTTTGCAATTTCCAGTTTTTTACTCTTTACGCAATTCAATTTCGTTTCATACTGCAGGGTTCCCAAAGATATTTGATTATTGAATCAAGTCTGAGTTCTAACAACGATTTCTTCTAAGCTTTAAACTTTTGGTTTTCTTTTTTAAGGTTTTTGAATTGTTGCAATCCCCAGTCAAAATATATGCAAACATTTTTGCAATTATCAGATTTTTGCTCTTTAAGCAATTTAATGTAAACATTTCCAAGCATGAGAATCTCTAATTTTTCCACATAAGTGGACAACGTCATTGCAATATTGATGTATATAAAAACTTCGTCACTCACATAATTTTTTTCCAAAATTAAGGCACTTAAGGAATTTTCTCAAACTTCTTACCTATCTAGATGGTTTTTTTAGGCCTAGGTTTTTTAGGCTAGATGTTTTTTTTTAGTTTTCGAGAAAAAGTTAATAAATACATAAACACATTCACAAATATGGATCACTTATAAAGATAGTATATATATAAGACATCATTTCTGCAAAAATCCCTGGGGCTGAAAAGTGCCCTATGTTTCTTCAGGCATCCGAAAGCAAATTAAAAGAATGTTCTTGTTTTGACATTTCTTGCTACTATCATCACTATTGCACTAGCACTATTCCTATAAGTATCTTTCTTAATTATTTACTTGCTTTTATGGACTTTCCTGCAAGCATTTAGAGCTGAGAAAATTCTTCTGTTCTTTGTTAGTGTTAGAACTGCTTATGGGCTCATTTTGAAGAAAATTGCAATATCTATGTGCTTCTGAAAGTACTAAAAAATAATGTTAAACCTAAAACCACTTTTTAAAAAGTGTATCTTCACAGAATGAATGACGTTATAATCCTCATTGGTTACAAAGTTTCAATGACGTCAGTAAAAGTTTATCTGGTAAATAAAACATAATGTTACATCTAAAACCACTTTTTAAAAAGTGTATCTTCTTAGAATGAATGACGTTATACTCCTCATTGGTTACAAAGTTTCAATGACGTCAGTAAAAGGTTATCTAGTAAATAAAACATAATGTTAAATCTAAAACCACTTTTTAAAAAGTGTATCTTCATAGAATAAATGATGTTGTACTCCTCATTGGTTACAAAGTTTCAATGACGTCAGTAAAAGGCTATGTGATGAATAAAATATAATGTTAAATCTAAAACCATTTTTTAAAAAGTGTATCTTTATAGAATGAATGACGTTATACACCTCATTGGTTACAAAGTTTCAATGACGTCAGTAAAAGGTTACCTGGTGAATAAAACATAATGTTAAACCACATTTTAAAAAGTGTATCTTCATAGAATGAATGACGTTATACTCCTCATTGGTTACAAAGTTAAAAGCAGAATAGCCAAGGCCAAGGGTGTTTTTTCACAGTTAAAAAAAGTTTGGAAGAATAGGAAGACAAGTCTGCAAACCTAGATTAGAATATTAAAAGCCACAGTGATGACAGTGGTCAAAAATGGCTCTGAAGCAAGGGCGCTCAGAACAGCGGATGAAGATTTTCTAGATGTTTCCTAAAGAAATTGCTTAAGGATTGTTCTGGGTACCCGGCTGACTGACCGTATTTCAAACAATAGGTGGTACGAAAAATGTGGTTCAATACCGCTCTCTAGGGCTATAATGAAAGAAAGGCTGAGGTGGCTTGGGCACGTTGTGCGGATGAAGGATGACAGATTGCTGAAGATTGTTCTTTTTGGCCAACGGTCTAGGGCTAAACGGAAAACAGGTCGTCCTCATCTGGGGTGGGAGGACGTCATAAAGAAAGATTTAAAGGAAATGGGAACTTCGTAGGAGGGTGTAAAGAGGGAGGTTTTGAATAGATTGGGATGGAGGAGGAGCATGCGTAGCTGTGTTGGCCTAAGGCGGCTTGGTGCTGCGGTGAGTTGTTAGTACTAATAGTAGTAATTAAATCTAAGACCACTTTTTAAAAAGTGTATCTTCATAGAATGAATGACGTTATACTCCTCATTGGCTGCAAAGTTTCAATGACGTCAGTAGAAGGTTTATCTGGTGAAGTTAACTTAACAGATACAGTCTGTAATCCATTAAAACACTAATGGATTAAACACTAATGGAATGAGAATAGTAGTGCACATGGGAGGTTTAGGTAGTGTTACATTTGATTTTGGGAGTGTAGAATATCCTTCCCCTCTGAAAAGGGTTTATAAACAGCAACGAGGGGGTAAAATGAGAGGTGAATTTCAAACCCATTCAAAAGGAGAGACAAATGATTATGATTTCGATCTATCTATATTTGATATGAGAATGAGTCGAAAAACCATGCAAGCGGTCTCATTAAATACTTTAGTCATCAACCAGATGTAGGATTTGCTCAAACTAAACCCTACGTCTTTATAAGAGCTCATAAGAAAACAGGAAGGAAGCCATTTTTCACTGGAAAAGGAGACCCCTTTTCAGACACCGGAGATTTAGAACTTATCACCATATCTCGAGGTTCGTGACATTCAGTACCGGACGCGAATACAAACAACGAGATTACAGCGACGCACTATTTATGCGTCCAATTGAATGTGATTACCGAGCCGTGCCAATCCAGGGCAAAAGAGGATATAAACAAGAGTTGATCCTGTTTAGCCCGCCAGCGGAACATTTTTCCTTTGTTGCTTCGGTGAATGCATACACAGAAGGATGGAGCTTTTTATCTTAACTTGAAAACAATTACTCGACGATAGAGACAGTTTTCTACAAAAACAAGGTTGAAGTTATAATTAATGATCCAGAGCGTCCAAATTACCCAGCTCCATGCATGTAAAGCTACCCAATACTTCATGAGAACAATTGTAGGTATTTTAAACAGCTTCCGGGGACTTGGTAAACGGGGAGAAGGGCTGGTTTAGTACTTGTTGAAGCTTTTGAGATAAGAATTCTGGCTTTCAAAAAGGCTGAAATTTATGTGCATAAGAAGGAACAATATAGACACAAAAATGCAATGAACGATAAGCAATTTGTTGCACTCGGCTGGAAAAAAACAAATGGGGAATTATGGGAATACCAGATAATGCAATATCAAAAGTTTCTTTAATCAGCAGAAGTACTCACGCAAGGACTCCTACCGCATTTGATGAGACAAAAAGTGTAATAGTTGCAATTAGAAAAGGGGAGAAGTTGCCAAGGGTTGTGAGCAGCCCCGGTATAATAGTCCCATTTTGCAATGTTTATGATTTTCGTTTTGACATACAAAAGGATCATACTCCTTAAAGATTAATTTTTTGGGGGTTAAAACCTGAAATTGAGAACTGGAAAAGCGTGAAACCCCCACATAGGATTCAATCACCTGATACAAAAATTGATGATAAAAAAAGATTCCAGAACTACCAGGAGATGGTGATATTACAACTATTTCCCCAACTCGGTAAGCCTACAATGTTTCTAATTGCTCGGAACCTGGGGCTGAAAAGTGCTCTCTGTTTCTCCAGGCATCTGGAAGCAAGGTGAAAGATTTTTTATTTTGATATTTATAATTCTTATTGTTGTGATGGCACTATTTCTGTTGCTTTTAGTATCTTTTCTAGTTATTTACTTACTTTTATTTACTAGTTTTACTTACTTTATATGTCAGGGGCTATGTTTCCTTTTTGACTTGACAGCTGGGAATAGGATATTTAGGATAAGAAGAACTTATAGCATAGTGAAACACTGCCTTTTAAAGGTATTGTCACTTTAACACACTTTTTTTCCTCCCTGTCTATTCATTGCTACTCAGACTTAGTGCTGAAAACCGATGGTAGTGGATTTTCTATGAACTGGCGTGACTTTTTTCTTCTTTGGTGTTTTATGGCGAAGGCTAATCAATTGGTGGGAAGGAAATTTTCGCTCTATTTTAAAGACAATGCAAAAATTTATATTTAACCTTCAGGAGAAGAAGGGGCTGAGTGAAGCCATTCATTTTTAGGAATGTGATAAGTAAGTATTTATGATTCTTTAAAGTAGTTCTAAAAATATTAGTTACGACTTTTTGCTGGTAAATAATAATGATCAGTATGCCACTTTAAGAGTCCGATTAAAGGGTTCAAAATGGAGTTTGCGAAGGAATTAGATAATTATATTTGAAAGGGCATACAAAAATGCTTTGAGTGGTAAGTTTACTTTCGATCCAGCAAGGTAATGAGGAAAATATTCATATTTACCAATAGGTGTGATCAGAAGCTTATATCTGGTATAAAGCATTTTGAAACTCCCTGTTTTATTAAGTTGATATACTTGCAAACGAACACGTGTGATTGATTTCTTTCCTTCCTTAAGTTGGATTTTCAAGGAAATTACATTTAATCAATGAATTTTAAACAAATCATTTCATTACGAAAATAATTGTTGACCTGCCATTTTGGAAGCCTACTTCGAATGGTCTTTCTGACGGTATTCCAGTTTTGAACTTTTTTTGACCAGTTCTGTTTATATTATAGCCTACATAAAAACACAAGTTATATTATAATATTATACATAGACAGAGAAGCAATAAAGTGAGCAAATAATACAATAGGCTAACATAAGCGAAGGAGTTCAACTAGTTGTTGTCACTATTGTTTACTTAGCAAAGTGGGATCAACTTTCGAACTGGGATGTTATCCGAAGGGATCAGGCCGTAGAACAGATGGTCATAAAAGGTTGAAAAGGGCCTATTTGAAAACAGATTTGAAATCTAGATCGCTTTTAAAAGCAGTAAGCTCTAAATGGCAACCTACCAGCGTTTCAACGTAAGAGGCTACTGATGTTATTTGCTGATGCTCCTCCAGCTTTTGTTCTTAGAAAGATCAGCTCCATAAAGCAGATGCATTACTATAGCCACATGGAAAATTTTGTACGTGAGACGAAGACGGTTCTGTAAGTTTTACACATATTGAATGCCCTTTTCTTTTTTTTCTAAATCTAATGGTTCGAAATTGTCTGGATTGGGAGACACTGAGTTAGTCCAGAGAGCCTCAAATTGTTGTCTAGATGACGGGAGCTATTAATATAATAGAGAAAAGTTAAGAAATTTGTATACAATTCTATCATCTCCAAGTATTTTTTAGTCAGTGTCTACATAATCATTTTACTTTCATTGCAAAATTACAGTCGGTACTAATCATTGGTGTCAGTTCACGAAAATTTTGGGTAGGAGGGCAAAATATAATTTTCAATGTCTGGGGGGGGGACTAATTTGTCGTTATTTTCATTTTAAAAAAAAAAACAATTAAAGGTATTTTCACTCCCTTAAAAAAAGGCATTTTTAACAATATAGGGGAACGACGAAAATTCTAGGGGCAAAGGGTCCCTACTCTAAAATTGAGGCCACTGGTTCCAGTAGCGCCCAAAAAGAATGTGGAAATGTGATTAAAAGCTGATGGTTTTTCTTTCTTATTTTAGCCTTGGCTGTGGAATAATTCTCACTCAATAAAGGATCATAGAGGAATATATTGTCTAAACAATACAAAACACGTAAGGTTTTTTTCTCTTCTTTCTTCTTTTACGAGGTAATTTTCAAATCACTATCTTTTAGTTTTTTCAGCGATACCTTTGAAAGTATCGCGTGTTCAATTCCTAAGTCCTTATATCATAGGGATGTGGAAGGCAGGGCTTCGTTTTTTTGTTTTGTTTTTTTTTTGGGGGGGGGCAGTCCCCCCCCAATAATTTGGAACAAAAATATATTATACAGCCCATGCCCGTTGACTATCCGGATATGCACCCTCTTGTCTCCCCTCCCAATAAAAATGCTGGAAATTCGCCCCTGGTGGAAGGAAATACAAATTTGGCAAAAAATTAGGTAGTGAATGCGCTAGCAGACGTATTAAAAATGGGGGGTAGTCTCAATATCTTCATTATCAGTATCATTATCAATGTTGTCAATCTCAGTGAGTGGGATAATCTCAATACAGTTGTTCAACGGGTCTATACTGCAAATGTTAAAAAGATACCAAGTTTTCAGCGTCCCTTGAAGCTATTCTTGTTGATAACGATGTATAAGGCCGTTTTTTCACTCATCAATGTGCTAAGGCCTTACATCTTTTGTAAGAAAACGCTTAAAAGTGAAATCTTTCAACTAAGATCTTACATCTTTTGTCGTTTTTATGCAAACGTCTTTCATCATTCTGCTCTGATCAGCGGTCTGTGAACAATGATGAGTATATCGTCAAAGTTCTCTCATCATTGTTCTATATGGGCAGAAGATGGTGTCTTTCACGCTTTTTGCTTACATCAGTGAGCTGTAACATCTTAGAACAAAAGGGCCGTTCTTTTACTCATCTATGTGCTAAGATCTTACATCTTTTGACAAAGAAAGCTTAAAAGTGAAATCTTAGCACTAAGATCTTACATCTTATGGCGTTCTTTTGCCAAGGTCTTTTATCATTCTGGTCAGATCAGCAGTCTGAGAACAGTGATGAGTATATCATCAAAGTTCTCTCATCATAGTTCTGTATGGCAGAAAGAAGGCGTCTTTCACGCTTTTTGGTAACATCAGTGAGCTGTGAGATCTTAGAACAAAGATGAGTTGAAAGAACGGAAATCTTTGCAGAAAGATGTGAGATCTTAGATGTAAGATCTTAGTGCTAAAAAACAGTCCTTATATTTCAAGAGTGTGTTGTTCTGTTTATTGAAAGATCGATTTAGCTATTCTTCATGATAACGATTCAAGATATCCTTGTTCTGACTTATGTACGACCAATTCATGTTTGTCAAGCAATATTTATTAAACGGATATAGATTTGAAACTGATAAGTAATCACACACAAATTTATTATTGTTTCACAAGCTAAGTAGAATTGGTATAAGTGAATGGCCAGTCCTGGTCATAAGGAGACATGTTAAGAAAACAAATATTACTTCACAATATGCACAATAATCCTAGTCAACATATATCCCAGGGATCTTTATCCTCACTATTTTCCTTGTTTTTCCAGTTTTTCAATCACATTTTTCATTTTTATGTTTATTCTCCAAGTCTTGAAAATCGTTTATAAAACAAAGACCCAAGAGGCATCTAGCTAATCTAATTTAACTTTCGTATATAGACTATTTGAAAACGGATAAATGCAGTGAAATATGTTTATTTTTCACAATTTTGTTAAAAATAATTGTACAACAGTGAAAATAGTGAGGATAAAGCTGTTCCTCCCTGGAAAATATGTTAAATAGGATTATTTTGCATATTATGAAGTAAGAATTGTTTTCTTAACACGTCTCCTTATGACCAGGACTGGTCATTCACTTATACCGTTAAATTATCTTGAATTTCTTTTGTAAGTTCAATTCTTCTGAATAAGTTTTCTTTTAACAAGCAATAATCATGAACGTTTTTGGAAGAAACTGAAGACAGATAAATATAAGTGCCATATTTATCGGCACAAAAATACTCAGTTGAACATCTGTATTGTATAAATTTTGTCTGTGAAAACGCAGACAAAATATTCCAGGTGGTTCCCTTGTAGATCATGAAAACACACTGTATTTGGTTTGGAGATTTTAAATTTTACAAATGAAAACGCACTGTATTTGGTTTGAATTTTTAAATTTCACAAATGGTAAAGCGGCGTTCTCAAGCGTGTATAGCTAGAATCCCATGTCTAGACACGTGTCTAGCTAGAATTCAATGTCTAGGCAATGACCGTTAACAAGTAAAATTTGGTGCTTAGCTAAATTTAGAAAATTAGTTTCAAATTGTCATTTCTAGCCAATCAAGAGAACTTATGCGGGCAAAACTTTCAAAATTGTAATCCTTATTTTTGCTGTCGCAAGATAATGGATGAGATAAGCGAAACAATTGCCTTAGTGTCCTTCACTATTATGTCTGGTGTTGCATATTTGCTTAAAATGAAAAAAACAATTAATGAAAAAACAAAATTAAATTTCAGTTTAAAAATGTAAACATAGATGATGAAAATAGTAGAACTTGACACATTCTGATTGGCTGTAATCGAAAATCCTAGACATTGAGTTCTAGAGTCTAGAACTCTGTGTCTAGCAAAGCGCCTTGTCTAGCGTGTCTGGCTAAGCGCCGAATTTTACTTGTGAACGGTCGTTGCCTAGACATTGAATTCTGGATAGACACGTGTCTAGACATGGGATTCTAGCTAGACACACTTGTGAACGCCGCT
The DNA here is from genome assembly GCF_049724085.1 of Artemia sp. Qi Xiang Cuo. NCBI lineage: Eukaryota > Metazoa > Arthropoda > Branchiopoda > Anostraca > Artemiidae > Artemia > Artemia sp. Qi Xiang Cuo. The sequence continues at coordinate 10,796,328 of NC_142796.1, forward strand.
TAAGTAGATTCGTTTCTGCCAGTGCTCACTGCAAGTGTTTATTTTATCTGTACTTTTGTGAGAAATTTTGAGCAATTTGATAAAAATTTGAACTTATCACATATTTTTAAACCTAGAACAAGTGATAATTGAACCTTTTTTTTCAACGTTTTGTCTTTTTCGACTTTTTGCCAGATATTGTATTTTTCTGCCACCTTAGCTCAAAATACATGAAAATATTTTGCAGTTAGCTCCGTGTGTTTCTAGTTTATAATTCGACTCAAATTCGTCATTCAAGGAGATTTGAAATCCTGTAGAAGAATACATAATATATAAAATATAAAATAAATGTATAAAATATTAAATAGAGTTTGAGCAGTCTTTCACATAAAAAAGGCTTATCGAAAGATGATCTTGTGGTATTGAGTTTCAGATCAGGAGTGAATCAATGCTATAGCAAAGAGATGTGAAATTAGACCATGTATTTCGAAATTTGAATCACTTTAGCAAATAAGCCTTCTAAGGAAGATCAAATCATTTTAAATCTAGGCTTGCCTGAATGGTGTGGTTGAAACTTTCCTAGATAATCATTCCATGTGGGTATCATTGACCGTTTTGCGTCCAGAGCCATCTGATAATGGTCAAACTACCCAAAGAAGTAACCTGGGGCTCACTCTTTTATCACATATGTCAATGGCATTGGAGAAAATAGTGACAAAGACCACACTGTCTTTCCATCATAAACATCAACAACAAGAAGAACAATAGGGAATTCTTTTCGCAAGACAGTGGAAATCTATATTAAAATGAATAGTTGACCCTATGTCCAAGGGTCCCAGTATCCTTACTTCAGAGAAGTTCAACCAGGACTCAAACCTCTGGTCCTGTTTGAACTTCGCTGAAGTAAGGATGCTGGGCTGTTTTAAAATTCTAATTTTAGTTTTAATGGTTGTATGTTATTGTAAATCTCTTTTTTTATATATTTATGTTTTTCTGATGACGGCCCTTGGACATAGGGTTGAAATATTCATTTTAATATAGAATTGCACTGTCTTGCGTAAAGAATACCCTATTATTCTTCTTGTTGTTGATGTTTATGACATTGGAGAACTCTCTGCTACATCATGCCGACGACACAAAAACTGTAAATATCTCATGGATTGAAACTCCTAGAAAATGTTTTCATGTTCCTGCAAGTGGACTCCTTGAAAGGTGAGATGCTTGGATGACTAAATTCGAAGAAAAAATCTTGAAGGAGTTAATCCTGTCGCAATCCAAGGACGAAGGTGTATGATCAAATCTTCAGAAATGAAGCCCACCAAGAAAACTCATGAATTTCTTTTCTGTTCTTCAACTCAACTATATTAGAGACATATTTTGGAGGCAATTTTCTTGGAGAACCCACAACAATTATATCCAGTCCTCCAGCGCACAAAAAGGAATAATTCTTCACATCCATCTTTCTTGATTATTCCTCTGTATAAGTCCTGATTGAGACCAACTGCTGAATAAAGCTTTTCTTTCTATGCTAAGACTCCCAAAACTCACTTGGGCTTACTCCACGAGACTAAGAATATGGCTAGTAGGAAAAGCTGTGTCACAGCCATGGACTGACAGTAACTTTCAAGGGCAAGTTATGATGTGTCACAACTTGCCGTCTTCTACAATGACGTCTCTTACTTATTAGGATCTTTCACAAGTTGTGCTTCCATTCCTCAATAAAATCCAAAACTCACTTGGCCTTACCCTACAGGACCCTGAGTAGGGCTATTGCAGCAGGATGTGGCACCAAGACTTTCTTCTACAATTACATCCCACCACCTGCTTGCTCAGGTACTTAAAATGAACAAATATTAAAATGATTAATGAAGCCGAAATTTAACCATCAAAAATTCAAACAGAAAACGGCGGTGTTTATATCCCTCGAACACTAAATGCTTACTATATCAATTGTGCTTTACAGAAAGCAAAATTTTGTCTTTCTTGCTTTATAATATTATAAAATAAATTTAAATGCAATTTAGACTGCCTGGAATTCTTTTTTCATGATTTTTAGAATTTTCTTTAACAATCTATTAGCTATATTAGTCTAATATGCAGTTTTGTTTAACATTTATTTGTTAATTATATTTTGTTTATATTTAAATTTTTATATTTATTTGGTACCTTGGTTCAGTTTTTAGAATTTAAAGCTTATATTTGTCTAATCTGAATCGATTAACGTGTTTTTAACATCTTAAGTTTTAATTGGATCTTTTGAGTTGGAAATTGTGGTAGAATCGTCTAAAACCTAACTTAGACCAAATGTAGGCTACTTTTCATTCTTTTTCTTGCCAAATATGTAACATTTTATAGAGGTTGTCGCTTGAAACTTTATGACTTTGAGCATTGCCAATCAGAGTTTTGAAATACCCTCTCCCCAACAGATTTTAGATATCTTAAATGCGTATTGATGGAAAGAGGTTACACCCTCAGGCGGAAGACCTATCACATAATTTCATGTGGAGGAAGGATACCACATCCCAAACGGAAACTCCTTATCTTCGAACTGCAGTGAGAAACACTACCTATCCTCTGAAGCTACGCCGGGATCTGTTTTTGTATCATACTCTTGTGAAAATTTCCAAAATGCAGAAAGAATTAAACCTCCTCCCTTCAATGCATTGTGAATCGCTTATACATATGTAAAGCTTATGAATATATGAGAAAATAGGCTGGGCCTTCAGTGGGAAACCAAAAAGCATAGTTCTTCGTTGAGGTATACTTCGTTAATTTGAAACCGAAAAGGAAATCCCATCCATCCCAACCCCCTCCCCCTCCCACCTGATTCGGACAGGCTCTTAAATATAATCGTGAAACCTCTTCTAAATGTAATTATTTTCTAAATGTAATCGTGAAACCTCTTCTAAATGTAATTATTTTCTAAATGTAATCGTGAAACCTCTTCTAAATGTAATTATTTTCTAAATGTAATCATGAAACCTCTTCTAAATGTAATTATTTTCTAAATGTAATCGTGAAACCTCTTCTAAATGTAATTATTTTCTAAATGTAATCGTGAAACCTCTTCTAAATGTAATTATTTTCTAAATGTAATCATGAAACCTCTTCTAAATGTAATTATTTTCTAAATGTAACCGTGAAACCTCTTAGGAACACTCCTTTCTTCTTTAAAAATTGTACGGACTTTTTCAAGTCTAATTTCTTTATTTAGAAAATAGGAAAAAGCGGGAAAGTCCGAAAAATAAAAAATAAAAAAAAAATTCCGAAAAATAATATTTTAAACTATAATTAACGGTAACTTTGAACTTTAGCACAGCATATGAAAATGTCTGTTAAAATTCAATCTCATAAGGATCTGAAACAAAAATTAAAGAATAAATCGAACCCGAAACAAACAAAAATCAAATAAGCAGTCATATCAAAAACCTAAAAAAAGCAGTGATATAAATGAATAAATAGATCTTAAAGCGAGTAATGCTTATATTGAATATGAAAATCAAGCTTAAGACGAAAAAAAATATTTTCCGATTGAAGTACAAATGAAACTTAAAACGAACAGAAATTAAATAAACAATCAAGGCAAACAAACATACAATAGATATTAATGTAAATTGATAAATAAATCCTAAAACGAGTGAAACTTAAATTGAACATGCAAATCAAGGTTGAAACGAACAAAAATCACCACAAACAAGAGTTTGGGAATGACCTCCTTCTCTCACTGTGAAAGTCTAAAACCTACTGCGTCATTGGCGCTTTACGTTTTTGTATGTTTTTGCTATGATTGTTTATTTAATTTTTGTTCGTTGTGGGTTTCATTTATTCTTTAAAAGTAATTTCCGGTCGTTTTGAGTTTGAATTTTAAAAGGTATTTGTATCTGCTGAGCTTAAGTTTAAAATGGCCTTTACTTTTCTTTGAAAAGCTTATTTTTCAGAAAGTCTTTTTTAATTAAATTTTTATCATTTTTGCTTGCAAAAAAATTCAAGTTTTTAAAAATTCCTTAGTTAAATATCAAACTTAAAAAAAAAAAATATTCATCAAAGTATCAAAACTTGAATCAAAATAACAATATCACATTAAAAACATTGGTTCGTGTCTATCTCGGAGTGTTTATTATCTGATGTTTGAACTATTTTTAAAAAAATTGCTATCTTAAAAATTTTTATCGGATGGTTTTGGGGAAAAAGTGCGTGGGGGGACTAGATTAAGCTTCGGTCTCTTTTGACTATTTAAAAATGAACTAGAACTTTCTATTTTCAATCAAATGAACCTTCTCTGAAGTTTATATGAGTATCCCTTCTATAAGAACCATATATATCCCCGGAGTATTACTTACAACACCTGTCCCTGGGCCCTGGGGGGTTGTGTCGACCCTGGAGTTTTAATATCAGATGGTTGAACTATTTTTAACAAAATGGTCACCTGAAATTTTTATCGGATGGGTTTATCCATCCGATACGCCTAAAGGCGTGGAGGGCGGGAGGGGCTAGTTGCCCTCCGATCTCTTTTACTCTGAGAAAATTAACTACACCTTTTAATTTCCATTCAAATGAACCCTCTCTGAAGTTTATACGAGCATACCTTCCATAAGAACCATATATGCCCCCAGAGCAATACTTTCAACGCCTGCCCCGGCCCTGGGGGGTTGTGTTGACACAGGAGTTTTTCTTATCTGACCTTTGAACTATTTTTAACAAAATTACCATACGTAAAGGAGTTTTGTTATGTAATCTTTGAACTATTTTTTTTATCAGATATATTTGGAGGAAAAGGGCTTGGGGGGGCAGTTGCCCTCTGATCACTTTAGACTCTTAAAAAGGGCACTAGAATTCTCGTTCTCGAATCGAATGAGTCCCTTTTGAAGTTTATACGACGACCCCTTCTATATGAAGTGCCTCTGGGAAAAAATTAATGGATGGTGGGGGGGAGGCTAGCTGCCCTCCAATCACTTTTGACTCTTAAAAAGTGAATTACAACTTTCAATTTCCAATCAAATGAGCCCTCTAGGAAGTTTATACGAACATCCCTTCCACAACAACCATATATGCCCCCAGGGCATAACTTACACCGCCTACCCCCGGGTTCCTGGGGGGCTGTGTCGACACCGGAGTTTTTGTTATCAGAACTTTGAACTATTTTTAACAAAATGTCTGTCTCAAACGTTTTTTCTGATGCATTTAGGGCGTGGAGGGGAGGGAGGCTAGTTGCTTTCTGATCTCATTTTACTCTTGAATAGTGAACGAGAACTTCCAATTTCAAACCATATGGGCTCTACTTAAATTTTGTCCGAATCGTTCTTCAATTAGGACTGCAATGGACCCCGGGACGACGCTCAAAGTGTTTACTCCCAGCGCCTGGTGGTATTCGTTGATAAAGGAATTTTTCTTCTCTGACCATTGGGACGTTTTCCATGAAATAACTATTATAAAAATTTATTGGATGGGCTTGGAAAAGGGTGTGTGTGCGGGGGGGGGGCTAGTTGCCCTCGGATATCTTTTGACTCTTAAAAATTGAACTAGAACTTTCAATTTCCAATCAAGTGAGCCCCCTCTGAACTTTATACGAGCACCCCTTTCATAAGAACCATATACGCCCCCAGGACAACACTTACAATGCCTATCCCCCCGGGCTCTGGGGGAAGTTTTTGTTATCTAATTTTTGAACAATTTCCAAAACACTGGCTATCTCTAAATTTGTAGCGGACGGGTTTTGGAAAAAAGAACGTGGAGGGGGCTAGTTTAACTCCCTTGACTCTTAAAAAGTGAACTAAAACTTTCAATTTCCAATCAAATGAGCCCTCTATGAAGTTATACGAGCATCCATTTTCATAAGAACCATACATGCCCTTAGGGAATAACTTGAACGCCTTCTCCTGTGCCCTGGGGGTTCTATTGACACCGGATTTTTTCTTATCTGACCTTTGAAATATTTTCAACAAAATATCTATCTCAAAATTTTCATCAGATGGGTTTTGAAAAAAAAGGCGTAGGGGGGGGGGGTGCTAGCTGCCCTCGGATCTCTTTTAAATATTGAAAAGTGAGCTCGAAATTTCAATATACAATCAAATTAGCCCTCTCTGAAGTTTATACGAGTATCCCTTTCATACGAACAATATATGCCCCACGGCATAACTTTATAACGCCTACCCTCGGGCCCTGGGGTGCTGTGACGACTCCTGAGTTTCTGTTATCTGACTTTTGAGCAATTTTTAACTTTATGGCTATCTCAAAATTTTATTGGATGCATTTGGGGAAAAAGGGGGGGGGGCTAGTTGCCCTCCTATCTCTTTTGACTCTTAAAAAACTGAACTAGAACTTTCAATTTCCAATCAAATGAGCCATCTCTAAATTTTTTACGAGCATCCCTTCAATAAGAGTCATATATTCCCCCAGGGCATAACTTACAACACCTGCCCTGGGGGGTTGTGTTGACCCCTGAGTTTTCGTTATATGGTCTTTGAACTATTTAAAAAAAAGCTTTCTCAAAGTTCTTATCGGATGGGTTTTAAGAAAAAAGGGCGTGGAGGGGAGGGGGGTTAGGTGCCCTCCAATATCTTTTGACTCTTTAAAAGTGAACTAGAACTTTCAGTTTCCAATCAAATGAGCCCTCTTTAAAGTTAATACGAGCATCCCTTCCATAAGACCCATATATGCCCCCATGGCATAACTTACAACGCTTGTCCCCGGGCCCTGGGGGGTTGTGTCGACACCGGAATTTTTGTTATATGATCTTTGAAATATTTTTAACAAAATAGCTATGTTAAAATTTTTATTGGATGTATTTGGGAGGAAATGGCTTGGGAGGGGGAAGCTGGTTACCCTCCAATCTTTTGACGGTTAAAAAATGAACTAGAACTTTCAATTTCCAATCAAATGAGCCCTCACAGTAGTTTATACGAGCATTCCTTCCATAAGAACCGTATATGCCCCCAGGGCATAACTTATAACCCTTGCCCCTGAAGGTTATGGGGGAGTGTCCTGCTCAAACATATAATTTCCAGAACTTTCAACTACGTTGAACAAAATGGCTATATCAAAATTTTGATTGGATGTGTTTGGGGAAATGGTGGGTGTGGAAGGGGTGTCAGTTGCCTTAGAATCACTATTGACTATTAAAAATGGAACTAGCCATTTAAATTTCCAATCGAATGAGCCTTTTCTGAAGTGTCTACGACAAAGTTGTCTATACAAAACCTTATATGCCCCCATGGCATAACTTACAACCCTTGCCCTGAGGGCTGTGGGGGAGTTGTCATCCTCAAAGACCTAATTTCTAGAATTTAAAACTACGTTTAACAAAATGGCTATTTCGAAATTTTGATTGGATGTGTTTGGGGAAAAGGTGGGCGTGAGAGAGGGGGTTAGTTGCCCTCCAATCACTTTCGACTATTAAAAAGGGCACTAGCGCTTTGCATTTCCAATCGAATGAGCCTTTTTTGAAGTTTATACAACAACGACTTCTATAAAAACCTTCTATGCCCCCAGGGCAGTACTTAAAACCCTTGCCCTGAGGGTTGTGGGGGAGTGTCCTCCTCGAAACATATTTTCTATCTGAAAATCAACTACGCTGAACAAAATGGCTATTTCAAAATTTTGATTGGATGTGTTTGGGGGAATGATGGGCGTGGGGGGTCTAGTTCCCCTCCAATTACTTTCAACTATTAAAGAGGGCGTTAGCCCTTTGAATTTCCAATCGAATGAGCCTTTTTTGAAGTTTCTACGACAACGCCTTCTATAAAAACCTTATATGCCCCCCGGACATAACTTAAAACCCTTGCCCTGAGGGTTGTGGGGGAGTGTCCTCCTCAAAAATATATTTTCTATCTGGAAATCAACAACGCTGAACAAAATGGCTATCAAACTTTTGATTGGATGTGTTTGGGGGAATGATGGGCGTGGGGGGCTAGTTCCCCTCCAATCACTTTCGACAATTAAAAAGGTCACTAGAACTATCGATTTCCAATCGAATGAGCCCCCTTTGAAGTTTCTACGACGACCCCTTCCATGTGAAGTGCCTCTGGGAAAAAAATGAATAAACAATAAAACATTGGAGCCGTATGGCCTTTACTATAGGCAACGCTATAGCGTTGCCTCTTATAAATAGATTGAAATGAGGCTTTAAATAGATTGGGATGGAGGAGGAGCGTGTGTAGCTGTGTTGGCCTCAGGCGGCTTGGTGCTGCGGTGTTTTTAGTAGTAGTAGTAGTAATTGATTTATTTATAGTAATTGAGATATTATACGCTAGAGGTTTCTCACCCCGGCTAACGGTGGTTTGTAGTTTGCCTTACAAATGTGTTAACTTCCGGCAGTCTTCCAACAAGAGTTTGTTTTACACTTGTTCAAAGAGGACATTTAATTTAAAAATTATTTTTAAAGATTATTTTTGATTATTAATAAAAAAAATTATAATTTAATAGAAAAATAATTGATTGGAATAATAATTTTGAAAATGAAAAAAATTAATAATTGAATGTCGTTTTTGAAAAAGCGTTTTTGGATCCCTCCTGTATTACTTCGTCAATATCTCATTTATACTTTTTTCTTTTTTTTCTCCTTGGTTTTCTTATTTTTTCTTATTGCAGAAATGTAGTTTTCACTTTATTTTTCTTATTTCTTCTTTCTCTCATTTCATTTTTTTTCTTTTTTCCTTTTTTCTCATTATTTTCTCTATTCTTTTCTTCTCATTTTTCTTCTTTTTTTAGGTAAAGATGCTTTTCCTATACGAAGAATCAATATGCAAAAAGGAGCAGAAAGGGATAAGTCAATTTCCATGGGATGCTATAATTATCTCGCAAAGCCTCTTAATAGCATTATGTCTTTCAAAACTTTTTTATGATTTTTGGGTTTACAAGAAAACCTCACAACTGCCATGGATTGTTCTGAAGTTATTTTAGTGAGTGCACTGCCGAAGTGCGGTGGTGAAGTTGTTTCAATGAGTGCAGTGTTGAAGTTGTGCTGAAGTGCAGTAATGAAGTTGTTTTGATCAATATAATGCTGAATTTGTTCTGGAGTGCCGTGCTAAAGTTGCTTCAATTACTAGTGTATTTCATTTTATTTTCTTTTGACAGATCTCTAATATTTATTTTTATACTTATTCATGATTATATTCAAACAAATAGTCTCTTTAAGGAAGCATTCTTCAGAATATCAAAAGCATTCATAAGACTACTACTACTAATAACAACTCGCTGCAGCATCAAGCCACCTGAGGACAACACAGATACGCACGCTCCTCCTCCATCCCAATCTATTCAAAGCCTTAATTTTTCCTTACGATATCCTCACATCCCATTTGGGGACGACTAGTTTTTTTTGGCCTAGATAGTTGGCTAAAAAAGACAATCTTTGGCAATTTGTCATCGTTCATCCGCAGAACAAGATAGTATGAACTCTCAGAAGACCTGAGATAGCATTGCAGCGTGATTCCAATTCAGCAGGCTGTTGCTTAAGATAAAATTAGAAAGACGAGAAAGAATGACACTTTAGGCTTTAAAAAACGGCTAAGTAGAAAATGTTTCTTTTTTCTGTCAATTATAATTTTTGCGTCCCTTTTCACAACTAATACCCTGATTATGAGGTGCCAATAGTAGTACTTTTGGTCTCAGAATCTTATCCTAGAAATCCAGCCATTAAACTAACATTTTATTATTACTGCTAAAAAACCTACTCAAGAAAATATAAAAAATAAATTAATGTTCTTACCCCCAGTGGCAGTTCTGGCTTCTCTTACGCCCGGGGCGAAATTTCGATTAGCGCCTCCCCCCTGTCTCCCAAAAATTTTCAGGCCAGATTTTAACAACATTTTCATTTAGTAACAAAATTTTTATTACAAAATATTAACAAAATTTGAATACAAAATATTGCAATAAATATTAAAATTAAATAAATTTGGCCTACTTACTTTTATATTCAAGGAATGGTGATGAAGATATGGGAAAAAGGAAAATTCGTATTGAGTTTGCTTATACTTACTGCCAACTGCGCCCTCTGATTTATTTTAAAAAAAAATCGAAAACTTCAAAATGACTATAACTGTTAGATTACTTATTTGAAATTTTGTGCCGTAATATTTCTGCACCCGGGGTAAGTACCCTCTCTGTCTCTCCTCTAAGACCGCCGCTGCTTACCCCTTCACCCTCCCTGAATAATTAAATATAATATTTGTGTTTTGTTTATTTGGATTTTGCATTACAACTTCAGCAAGCACCTCATAAAAGATGGGTTGGGGCTCGTTTATTTTCGCTCACTCGGACTCATGAGTGTAATGAGCTCATACGAGTAATATTTCCAGTTTAGACTTAACAGCTTTTTAGTCTTGAGCTTGCCATTTGTGAGCTCTGACTTGTCTTTATAAAGATTGTTTTTAAAAAATAGAAAAAGCAAATAGTAATATCAATACCCAAGAAATTAAGGCATATACCCATAAACCGAGCAGAAATAAAGGCATATAATAAGTCAGACTTGACCCAGGCAGAAATTAATATAAAAGAATTTATCAACCTAAACGAGCAATTGATCAATCAATTATTTAGTTCTTACTAAAGAAATTTTCTTAACAAGCACTAGACGATGAAATGGCCTATGATGCATGGCTTTTAGGGGTCATTAATGATGGCCCATGGACGATGGCCGAGGCTCATGGACCATGAAGCATGGCTTTTAGGGGTCATTAACGATGGCCCATGGACGATGGCCGAGGCTCATGGACCATGAAGCGTGGATTTTAGAGGTCATTAATGATGGCCCATGGTCGATGGCCATGGCTCATGGCCAATGAAGCAAGGATGTTAGAGTTCATTAACGATGGCCTATGGTCGATGGCCGAGGCTCATGGACCATGATGCATGGCTTTTAGAGTTCATTAACGATGGCCTATGGTCGATGGCCGAGGCTCATGGACCATGAAGCATGGCTTTTAGGGGTCATTAACGATGGCCCATGGACGATGGCCGAGGCTCATGGACCATGAAGCATGGCTTTTAGGGATCATTAACGATGGCCCATGGACGATGGCCAAGGCTCATGGACCATGAAGCGTGGATTTTAGGGGTCATGTCATTAACGATGGCCCATGGACGATGGCCGAGGCTCATGGACCATGAAGCATGGCTTTTAGGGGTCATTAACGATGGCCCATGGTTGATGGCCGAGGCTCATGGACCATGAAGCATGGCTTTTAGAGGTCATTAACGATGGCCCATGGACCATGAAGCATGGCTTTTAGGGGTCATTAAAAACAATAACAAAATACGACAAATACTATAAATAAAACACTAAGCTACACAATGCACAATAAAAGAAAACAAGAAGACAAACTAGAATAAAGTAAAAATACCAATAAAAGAAAAATAAGGGTAAAAATTAGAAACTGAGAAAATAAAGAAAACAAAGAAAACCTGGTCAATATTAGACCATTCATGTTAAGAAAAAGAAAATAAAGTACGAAAAGTATAAAAGTTATAAATATGAATATAGTTTTTGAAGAAGAAAAAGAGATATCAAATGAGATTGAATTCCGAAGTGCAATAGACAGACAAATGAGTGAAGTCAAACTTCAAAGCAAACAAACTTTACCATAAATAAAAATGTGGCTACCAACCCCTTATATCGTTTTTTTTCTCCTATGGCTTTTTTTAGACCTTCTGACTATTCTAAGGAAAATGGGTATTTCGATATTTTGAATTGGTGATAATAGGGGGGAGACGTGTAGAGCCTTATTGTGGCAACTTGAAAACGGTACCGGCCTTAAATTATTTTGAGGTTGCCTCCAACTTTGCTCGTGGTAAGTATAAAGCTATTAACCTTTCTTAATCATATTAAAAATCATTCTTAACTCTATTAAGAATTTTGTCTTTGGAACATTCTCCTCTCTTGCATGAGGAAATCAGCTGTTTACCTTACCTTTGCCTAAATTCTAAGACTAGCGGCATAAAGGGTAGCAATCTTAAAAAAAGAAAAGAAAATAATATGTGAAAATACAGTAATACAAGAAAGGAGGAGTAACCTATTTCAGAATTCATGGAGTGGTAGATCTAGGAGGCGTGAACCCCCTCCTGTCTTTGTTTTATTTTTTAACTTATATGAATCTGTCTATTTTTCTAAGGTAGAAGGGCAAAAAGTGCACAGAAAGGGGGTTGGCTACCCTCTAATCACATTCAGTCCTTATACAGGGTATTAGCACTTTTATAGAATGAGCTCCCTCCTTAGCTTGTGTGATTACCCTTTCCTTACGATGTTGCAAGAAATAGTATAATTAAACAGTTCATGGTAAAAAAAAAACTCTAAGTAAGAAGTGACCAGGGCTAATACTAGCCGAAACTTTAAAAAACGGAATTTTGATAACAATACACCCATGAAAAGAACCCAATTTTTATGGTGATTCCAAATATGTAAAATTCACCAAGTTTGAAGTTACACATCAAAAGCTACGAGCCTGAAGAATTTAACCTGATTTTTGAAAGAGGGAGAAAATGCCCCAAAACGGCTAAGTAATCTTAATAAAATTACACGTTCTAATTCAGCACACCAAAGAACACTGTTTTAGAGGTTTTAAGCTCCCACCTACAAAAATGGGGAAATTTACATTTTTTTTTCGAGAAGGAAGACCAGGGATGGGTATTTATTTAATTATTTCTTTTTTGTTATTTTCCCCTGGGGTTATCGCACAGTACTAATGGTGCCACTTAGTCGAGAGCCGGATCATTCGAACAAAATTTAAATTTCTGTTACCCTTTTTAAGTAGCTGAAAAGATTTTGCCACAACAAATTGGCGTTTTCTGCCATTTTGTGGCACAAAAACCACGGTAACTCAAGTTCTCCTCGACGGTGCTGAGACCTAGCCGGTTGCTGCTTCTGTTCGTGATGCCATAGACGTAGCCCAAACGAAGTTCCTGAGATGTATTGAAGGGGTCAGGTGATATTGCAATGGTATTTGTGATATTAAAAATGATATTATCATAAACAACGTCAAAAAGCTGAATCGAACTGATTTTCTCTTGCAATTTTAGGACTAAGATATGTGATACTTTTATTTAATTTGGATTGTAATCCTTTCCGTTCAGAAATTCTCCATCGTTTTGGTGTTTTTTTTTGTTTTTTGTTTTTTTTTGTACAAAAAAAATTCATTTATAAAAGATTGAAAAATTAATTTTGACTTCATCTGCAAATTTGCAAATTTCCCAAACTAGGGGGTATTTCTTTGCTTTTCAATTCGAATATTGTGCTATAATCGCAAATTTGAGACTATGTATGAAAGAAGCGTAAGCGATGAAGCTTACATCTTACCTCGGGGAACCAAACAGTTCGTGGTAACAAGCCGTGAGTAAGGAGCGACAAAGCCCAATCGTAACCAAAACTCTTAAAAAAGAACGTAATCCAAATTGATATATAAAAAGAATTAGTTTTTTTATGCTGATAAAGCTAAAAGTCTGAGAATATTTTTCTTTTTACCAAAAAAGGGAAGAAACCCCCCAAAAAGGCAAGCGATCTTAATAAAACTCACACCGTCAAATTTAGCATATCAGAGGTGGATTTCTACAACTCTCATTTACAAAAAAGTGGAATTTTGTTGTTTTTTGCCAGGAGAGAGATCACGGATAAGTGTTTATTTTATATGTTTTTATTTTCCCAGGGATGATCGTATCAAACCAGCGGTCCTAGAAGATCAGAGAGGGCTCATTTGAACAGAAATCAAAAGTTCTAGTGCCCTTTTTAAGTGATCAAAAATTGCAGGGCGAATGACCCTCCCTCCCACAACAATTTTTTCACCAATGACATCCGATTAAAATTTCCAGATGATCATTTGATTCAGCATAGTTGAAAAGTTAAGTGAGCATGTCTTTGGAGATGAAATCCTCGCTAAGGCTTGAGTGTCACATATTGTCTGAGCGTCACCTCTTTGCGCCAAGCTTGGCACACTTCCGCTAGGCCTCACCTCTTCCACCACCACTTCCCCACACAATGAATAACACGCTTCAACCGTGATGTGCCTTCTCACCTTACTTATGGTAGGTTACACATCTAAAATGGAGCGTCTTTTTGGACCCCATATCACAAACTTCCGCACGCTATGCCTTATTCTTTTTCTCATCATATGTCTTTTCTATCCCGCTTTAGTACGTCATTCTGGTACAATTTTACCCCGTTTTAAAAGTGTCAGGTGGAATGCGCACTCTATGAAAGTTGATAGCCCCTCTAAATTTTTAAAGCTTCTGAGGTACAAATAAAAAGAAAGATAAAAATCGCTAAGAAAATTCTCAATGTTCCACCAGCGTTGCCAACGCGGCACAATTGTCCTATTTTGGCACAATTTAAAGGTACTGGTACAATTCAGTACATTTGGACTTTTTTGGCATAATACAAACTTTCTGGTACATTTTGGTTTTAGGTTCTCTTTTCTGAGTTGGATTTCTGTTCAAGTTTTAGTTTATCGAAAGTGTTTTTCTTGTTTTAGCAAATATTAAACCCGCTGTTCAAATGGTACAACTAATCTCCTGTGGCACGATTTTAGTAGAAAACCTAGTGCAATTTATTTCCAAGCATTGGCAACGCTGACACAATCAATTATGAAGATTTTGTACTGGTTTTTATCAATATCATTGTATTTTGACAGTTCTATTGGCTTGAATGTGTTAGGGGTATAATAAAAGAAAACTATTTTTAGCTTTATCTATTAGAAGCAGATTAAAAGTGTTAGCATAACTTTGTGACATAGGGGTAACACCCTGTGAGAAATTTCTTTTTAGCATCCCTGTCACTTAATAGGTCTTTTAGTATTGTTATCTTGGTTATGTTTTGCAATCATGAGATTTGAAAAATCAATCCTATGTAGAAAGAACGATTGTCAAAAACTAGTCGGGTGAAACACCGGACGTAGGGGGCCTTGGAGCCTGAAATCTTGATTTTATCGAATTTGTGGTCACCTTTTATTCAAACTGGCAAGTGAAATAGGCTTTTCTTATACCCCCCCCCCCATTCTTGCGTACGTAATCTTTCGAAAAAAAAATCGTTCGTACGTGCCTGGTAAGAAACACCAATAGATTTTGGGGAAAAGGAGCTAAATCTGAATACTTAGAACTTGGAAACTTTGAATTATGCATAAAATCGTATTGGATCAGAAGTACGTATAAATTTGACCCTTAAGGGGGATCCTTCTGAGGGATGTCACAATACAATAAAGTATATTTTGGGCCACTCACTCCACTCACTTATTCGGCCTTGACGTTGATAGTGTGTTATTTGCTCTACATATTTATGGGGTAGACTTTTCTAACCACCTCCCCCTTGGCTTGGGAGTATTTTTTTTCACTTATAGTTATACGAATCTTTTGATATAAATATACTTTATTGATGCGAAAGAGAGTGCATGGGCACAAAGACTATAAACAAATTGTAACTATAAAATCTTAACTATAAAAAACTATAAAATGCTAACGTAAGAAGTATATTAAACAAAATGAGGAGAAAATTCAAGAGACCTAGATGGAAAATTAGAATATTTAGTCTTCTTTTTTATGGGGAGGGGGATACTGGCTAATGGAGATACTAAGAGTTAGGTATAATTGGAATCATGGAGCAATCTAAAACTTTTCGGGGAAACTAGCTACTGAGGATACTAGGGGTTGGGAATGCTGGAAACTTAGAACACTCCGAAATATTTTTGGGACGTTACTGGCTACCATGGATGCTAGGAAACGGAAATATCTTGAATCCTTGCACAATCTTGAATTTTGGGGGGATACTGGTCACCGATGATGCTAGGAGTGGGAGACATCTGGAATCCTAAGAAAAATCTAGAACTTTTTTGGAAATACTGGCTGCTGGGGGTATTAGGAATCGGAAATGATGCTAGGCGTCCCCCCAGAAAATCTCCCGCGGAAAATCCATCCGTAAAATTTCCCCTGAAAAATTCCCGTCGCGAAAAATTCCCTCCCTACTAAAAATTCCGGCCGGACAATTCCCCGTAACTTTCTCTATAATAATGTAAAATAATGCAAGCAAAGAGAAAAAAGACAAATAAAAAAAAATTCTGTTTGTGAATCAAGGAAAGTTCCTTTTAGAAAATTTCCTCCTCACGGAAATCCCTCTCCCGGCGCAGAAAACTCTCCTGTGAAAAATGTCCGCATGTTTCCTAATAATAAATACTATGCGTAAACAATGGACAAATTGAAAAACTTACAGCCCTTTCCCTAGGGGTTGCGGAAAGTCACATCAATCCCAGAGGCTAATTTATTGAACATGACCTTTCATTATGCTTTCTCAAAAATTGGCTTTCCAAATGGCTTTCTCAAAAATTTCAATAGGATGTTTTTGAGAAAAAACGGGTTTGGGAAGAGGGCTAGTTGCCCTTCAATCTGTTTGGTTTGTTAAAAGGGCACTAAGACTTTCAATTTCTGTTCGAATGAGCCAAAACGAGCATAATTTATTTCGTATACGAGATGGTCTGCCCCTCGTCATTCCCAGCTTCCCCTCGTGGTCGTAGAAACTTTGGACGATGCTCAGTCGATAGGAAATTGAGAGTTCTAGTCCCTTTTATGAGTCAAAAACAATTGGAGACCAACCTGTGCTAGAACCTGTTTTGATATGTCGTCCTTTTGTTACCCCTTAGGACATCTGATCTGCATTTTAAGGTACCTATTTTGTACTTTCTCTATGGCTGCTCAAATTTGCGTGTGGGGAAACTTTCCAGGAAGGGGGGAGTAACCGGGCATTGTTTTCCGAGGGGGTTTCAGGGAAATTTTTCACGGGGTAATTACCCGGGGGATTTACAGGGGGGATGCCATTCACCGTCGAAAACATCTGGGATCTTAAAGAATCTAGAATTTTTGCGGGGGGGGGGGGTTCGGTACTGGGGATACTATATATCTTGAATGCTAGAACCATGGAAATTTTGGAGATACCGGCTACTGGTGATACTGGAAGTTGAGAATGCTGGAAACTTAGAAAAATCTGAATATTTTTTTTGGGTGGTGGGAGGGGGATATTAGCTACTAATGATACTAAAATTTGGGGATAATTGGACTCCCAGAACAATATAGATTTTTTTTTGGGGGGGGGACTTGTTACTGGGATACTAGGAGATGGGGATGTTTAGAATCCTATAAAAGTTCTGAACTGGTTTGGGACTTCACTCGTTACTGAAGAAACTAAAAGTTGGAGACATCTGGACTCCTAAGACAATTTAGGTTTTTTGGTGGGACATTGGCTACTGGGAATATCTGGAATCCTAGAAAAGTTCTGAAGTTTTTCGGACCTTACTGGCTACTGGGAGAACAAGGAGTTGGATACCTAGAATCCTAGAAAATCTAGAACTTTTTTTTTGGGGGGGGGTTACTCATCCCCCCCTCCCAGGATACTACCACTTGCGGATATCTAGAGCCCTAGCACAGACATTGAGCTGAATGATGGCAAAACAAGTTTGTAGAGCCCAAAAATGCTATGAAAATTTACCCTACGAATCTGTCAAAAAAAAACCAACAACTTCTTAATACTTTCGGTAGCGGAAACACTCATAAGATATAGTTATTTACTTCTCAATATTAAATTTTGTACTAATTTCATAACAAAAACCTTTTTCTAGGGGGTTTGTTCATCTTCTGCTATGCTACACATCCAATTTTATTAGTTCACAGATAAGCCGAACTTGGGTGATTTAATTTTAGGCTGGCTATGATACTGATTTTGCAATTGGTGGAAAGGCGTGCTGAGCTGGTCTTTCATTCAAAGAAGGTCAGTGAGGTAGTTGCTATGATGCTATCACATCATTCTGGAAGTTATACCTAGGGTCATTCAAAGGTAGGGACATATTTTATTTAGTTTATTTTGTAGCAACGATACAATGCTGGTTAGTGTCTAACTAATCCGCTAGTTTATTCAGGCCAGTCAATGAAAAATTATACATAATATGCACTATTTGAGGCTTCATGCTCACTAGTACCCACCTCCCCCGTACATAAGGCTCCCCCGACCCTCCTCCATAACAGCTGATGTGTAATTATTCGCCAGTGTTTTATCAAGCTTCAAATGAAACAACTTAGTTAATTGAAGCTATAAAATAAATGTCAGTATTAGCCGTTCCTTTTATATGGACTACGTTCATCCTTAGAACCGGTGCTAGACTTATCCACCACCACCCCCCCCACAGAAAATTCCCCTTAGAATGTAGAATGTCATATAGTTCTTTTTTTATTCTTATTTTATTTTCATTCTTTTTTCGTGTTTCTCAGGGTTGAGCTGTCATAGCACGGTATGATAAAGTTTAGCATTGGGGCTGAGGGTTAATATCAACCCTGAATGCAAACTTGATAGGCATTTCAAAGTTTTTGAATAAAACATATTCTAAAATTAGATTCAATATTTTGTTAGAGGAGGGCCAGATAGCCGAAGGGGAACCGAGAGGGAGGCTAATTACCCTCCCACATTTTTCAGCCTTTAAGAAAGACGCAAAAACTTTCAATTTTCAATCGAAGGATCCCTCTCCCAAGTTTCTGAAATGACCCCTTCCATTTGAAGTCGGCGATAAAAAAAATGCTTTGGGCCTTATTTCAGGGGCTCTGGGTACTATGTCATCTTCGGATGCAAATTGACAAAACGGTCCCCTCCAAATGTTGATCAGATGTTCTAAGGGGTTAAAAAGGATCTGATGCCACAAAATTCCTAGGACATAGGCTGGTTACTCTCCAAGCACTTTTGACTTTTAATAAGGCAATAGAAATCTCGATTTCCAATCGAATGAGAATCCTCCGAAGTTTTTATAACCACAAGGGGGGAGGGGGTTGGAAAGGGTTAAAAACTATAACACGGAACAAATTCTGCTCGTTTAGGGTTTAATGTTACTATTTAATTTCATAATAAAGACATAGAGTAGAAATATTCCCAGATATCGATAGGATGTTCTACCCCCCCCCCTTCCTAGGACTAATTCTATATTTATATGAAGTCGCAATGAGGGTTAGGATGTTTTGGCATTAAAAAGCGCTCTTTGAGGCATCTGTCCTCCCCCCCCACCACTCACACAGTGACCCACTACCCCTTCTTCTTAATAGCTGATGAACTATTGTACACTTTTCTTCGTTCTTTTTATTTGTCTCAATTTCTCTTTGGCTGCTCAATTTTACATTTCGGGAGAATTTTCCAGCGGAGAATTGTCGGGGAGGGAAATTTTCCGCGGGGTGGTGATTTTCTCATTTTTGTAGATAGGAGCTTGAATCTCGTCCATATGGGTCTCTGATACGCTAAGTCAAACTGTGTAATTTGCATAATGATCACTCCCCTGTTTTATGTATTTTTGTCCCTTTTTCAAAATCAGCCGAAAGTTTCTAAGGGTCGAAACTTCTGATATATAACTTTGAACTTAATGACCTTATGTAGGAACTATCATAGGCAGTGCAATAGCGCTGCCTAAGTAAAGAACGATGTTGGCACAATGTATTTTTTTTTGTCTTCGGCCAGGGTACTTCGTATCGAAGGAGGTTGTCGTAGAAACTTCAAAAAAGGCTCATTCGATTGGAAATTGAAACGGCTAGTGTCCTTTTTAAAGTGATTGGAGGGCAACTAACCCCCCTCCCACGCCCACCAAATCCGCAAACACGTCGAATCAAAATTTTGAGATAGTCATTTTATTCAACATAATTGAAAAGTCTGGAAATTATGTCTTTAAGAGTGGTACCCCCCCCCCACAGTTCTCAGGGCAAAGGTTGTAAGCTATGGCCTAGGGGTATGTAAGGTTTTCATCGAAATCGTTGTCATAGAAACTTCAAAAAGAGCTTGGAAATTGGGAGGGCTAGCGCTCCTTTTGATATTCAGAAGCAATCGGAGGGCGACTATCCCCCCCCCCCCCCCCACGCCCATCATTTCTATAAATACTTCCGATCAAAACTTAGATATAGCCATTTTGTTCAACGTAGTTGAAAGGTCTGGAAATTATGTCTTTAAGGATGGCAACATCCCCCCCGCCCCCACCCACAGCGCTCCGGACAAGGGTTGTAAGTTATGGGGCATATAAGGTTTTTATAGAAATTGTTGTCGTAGAAACTTCAAAAAGAGCTCATTCAATTAGAAATTGAGACGACTAGTTCCTTTTTTATTAGTCGAAAGTGATGGGAGGGCAAATGCCCCCCCCCCCCACGCCCATTAGTTTCTAAAACACTTCCAATAAAAATTTTGAGATAGAAATGGTGTTCAATGTAGTTAAAAGGTCTGGAAATTATGTATGGATGATAAATCCCCCTCCCCAGCCCTCAGGGCAAGGGTTGTAAGCTATCCCCTGGGGGTTTATAAGGTTTCTTATAGAAAACGCGGTCATATAAACTTCGGAGGGGGATAATTGGATTGGTAATCAGAAGCTCTAGTGCCCTTATATTTTTGAGAAGGACACTCCCCCACAACCACCAGGGCAAGGGTTTAAGTTATGCCCTGGGGGCATATAAGGTTTTTATAGAACGCGTTGTCGTAGAAACTTCAAAAAGGGCTCATTCGATTGGAAATCGAAATGGCTAGTGTCTTTTTTAATAGTCGAAAGTGATTGGAAAGCAACTAACACCCTTTCCACGTCCACCATTTCTCCAAACACGTCGAATCAAAATTTTGAGATAGCCATTTTGTTACATGAAGTTTAGAGTTCAGGAAATTATACCTTCGAGCAGAATACTCCCCCCACAGTCTTCAGGGCAAGGGTTTTAAATTATGGCCTGGGGGCATATAAGTTTTTTTTGACATTTTTGTCGCAGAAACTTAAAAAAGGGCTCATTCGACTGGAAATTCAAATGGCTAGTGCCCTTTTTAATAGTCAAAAGTTTTGGAAATTAGTTCTTTAAGGATTACAACCCATATCCCCCCCCCCACAACCCTCAGGGCAAGGGTTGTAAGTTATGCCCTGGGAGCATGTCATGGAGTGAGAATGAGATGTCATGGAATGAGCATTGTCAGTTTAATATACTGATATTTGTTAACCAAATGTTAATATTATTTGATTTATTAAAGTTATAAAAGTAAAAACATTTATATTTTTTTTTCAGTAAAGTGCAAATTATGATCTGGGCTTCGGAAGGCATAGGGGTTTTAAGCCCTTCTCATGTTAATTTCTGCTCGTTTTGAGTTTGACTCGGTTATTTATTGTAATTTCTGTTCGTCTTGCGTTTCAAGTTTATTTTACTTTTGCTCATTTTTGGTTTAATAGAGTTCTTTACTTTTCTTTGAAAAACTTATTTTGTGGAAAAAGTTTTTTTAATTATTTGAAGAAGACTTTGGGGAGCTGGTTTCTTCTCCGTCATTACTGGTATGTAACTATCAGCGGAGAGTCGCCATCCCCAGTTCCCCGGTTTCATCGCAGCAGCCTCGCTTTTCCATTCTATTACCTGCAAATACACAAGAAAAGAATGGAACTTCGCAGTTGAGGGTGTGGGAGGCATCCGATCAGGGCAGACAAATGCGGTAGAGGAAGAAAGCTTGGCCAAAAACAGACGATGTCTCAAGAACAGGGGAGTTTCTTCAGGCTTTCCTTTATAAATTCTCAAAAGAGCTTGTTCACCAGGTACAATGAGCTCGTCCTTCGTAGCGATCGAGTCTATAAGGACTTTGGCAGCCCCACAGTAAGATAGAGCGAACTGGTAAACTGACAGTGTAAGAGATATATCAAGTTCTTATAATCTTAAAATCGTTTTACAGCCTAAGAACAAAAGCTGCAATAGGATTGCACCATACGTGTCCTCTACTTTTTTTTTGATGCAGCATATATTCCATAGCTTTTGTTCGTTTGAAGCTTTCGTTTCGGATCCGAAATACAGGCCTTTGTGGGTGGCAGTGACATGATAGAGGAGAAGGATAAGGAGGTCAGTGTCGTTGCCGATGAGACACGTCAACTGAGTTCTTGCACTATGAATGGCTGTGGTTGGAATCACGATATCCGCGTCAGCAGACTCATGTTGTACCGAACAACCCGCTGAGGACAAATTTTCTCCTATTGCTAGAATTATCCGCTGCTTGTTTTTGCAGTTTTGCTAGAACTCTTCCTTCTTTATTGTTAACTTTGTTGTACCAGTGAATTCTACCACTGGGCACTGTTTACCCTTTCGCCGAGCCATACCTTTCATCGAAGGACCATTGTCATATCCATCAAAAACTACCGAAGCATTTCCAAATCTAGTGGTGACATACTTGACGTAACTTTCGCAAATGAAATCAAATGTAGAGTTGGGTTGCCAAGTCAATTTCTGGAACAGCCAGCCGCCGTCAATGACATAGTGGTGCGAGTCTAAGCGCTCATCCGAATGGTCCCCTGACGCCTTTCGAATTCCGTTTGACAGAGATGGTTTGTCGGCAGGACGCAGAACTTCATAGGATCCAAAAAGGGATGGGGGAAAGGGAAGGGATAAAGAGAAGGGATTGGCGTCCATTCATCTGATTTTTCTATAAAACTTCGGAAGAAAAGCTACTTAATTTATTTTGGCAATGCAGTTATTAAAATCTTATTTTTTGTAGTTTAATATAAGTTAGAGAAGTGTTACAGTAAAAGTGATATCATTTCCAGTTTCAGTGAGTTGATTTATGCCAAAATCGAGTCTCCGAACGTATCGAAATAACAAAAATCGAAAAAAGGATTTTTCACCCCTTTCACCCTCTTTATGCAGCCCCAGAAGGCTTTCCCGGCGGGCAATTTTAGCGTATTTTGGATATGTCGTTCAGCGATTTTATCTGAAAAGTTTAGTGTAAAAAAAGTTTCCTAAATGTCAAAACTGAAAAAAAAATTTCGCCCCCATTCACCCCCTTTAAGCAGCCCCGTAAGGTTTTCCCGGTGGCAATTTTAGCGGATTTTGGATATGTTGTCCGGTGATTTTAGTGTAAAAAAAAGCTTCCTAAATGTCAAAAATGAAAAAACCTATTCCCCCCCCTTCCACCCCCATTAAGCAGCCCCAGAAGGTTTTCACGGCGGGCAATTTTAGCGGATTTTGGATATGTTTTTCAGCGATTTTTTTCTGAACATTTTGGTGTAAAAAAAACATTTTGTTGCAATTTTGTCCGGGTCGACCCACTTTTCTCCGACCCACTTTTACTGGACTACTGCTACTCCTGTTCTTACTACTACCACCTACTGCTATGATGCTTGCACAATTAAAAGTACAAGAACGAAGGTAAATAATTTAGGGAATGTTGAGGGGGAACCTTAGTAGAATCCAAGGCAGCTACGCGCCTATAGATTGTCAAAAAAGCACACCTAAAGAACTAACTTCGGCATTAAGTTGGAACTTTCGGAGAATACTTACTTAAAGGGGAAGATCAATTGACAAAAAGGTAATATATGCATGCCACTACTAACACTAATACCACTGCTACTTTTCCTTATGCTATTTCTTCTACTAAACTGCTCCAACTACTACTTCAATTTCAACAACTTGTAAGCCTTAGAATATTAAGGTGAAAAGGACGTCAAAAGGGTGTCAAAAGCGCACATCAACAATATTTTTGGAACGGCTTAACGTGTCAA
Source organism: Artemia sp. Qi Xiang Cuo (assembly GCF_049724085.1). Taxonomy (NCBI): domain Eukaryota; kingdom Metazoa; phylum Arthropoda; class Branchiopoda; order Anostraca; family Artemiidae; genus Artemia; species Artemia sp. Qi Xiang Cuo. The sequence goes on from NC_142796.1 coordinate 10,819,790, forward strand.
GGTGAAACTTCCGAGTCATCATGAAGGCGACGTTCAACTAACCAAAAGGCAATATGCACATGCTAAGACCACTAATAAAACTGCTGCTACTGCTACTACTAACACGACACTAGCACAGCAACTACTTTTACTACCACCGAAACTATTGTGGTAATAGTACTATTAAGGCTAAGTCTATGAAGGTAAAATTTGAGAGAATGTAGATAGTACAGTCAAAGTAACGAACGAGACAATGTGCATTTAGATTGTCAAAATAGGTTATCTTAAGAATTGGTTTTTGTATTAAGTTGTAACTCTCAAAGAATACTTAAAGGAGAAAATGCATTTACAAAAAGGCAATATGTGCACACTACTACAAATACTACTGTTACTGCAACATTTACTAGTTCTATTGCTACTATTACTCTTATTATTGCTCCAATTACTACTTCTATCACAACTACTTGTAAGGTTAAGGGCATTAGGATGAAAATTTCAAAAAGTATATGAATGTACAGGTTATCAAAAGAGCAAATCGACAATATTATAGAAATGGCTAATTTTATTAAGTTGAGCAGTTATACTACTACTGTGGCTACTATTACAACTATGCCTAAGGGTATGAAGGTGAAATTCTCAGAGAATATTTCAGAAAATTTATGTTTTACGGATGATAACCTACCATCCGTATGAACTGACCCCTATGCCTTGCTTTCCCCAACCCCTATGCCTTCCCAAGGCTAGAACATAATATGCACTTTGCTGAAAAAATTTTTTTTTAACGTTTTCACTTTTATAACTTTAATAAATCGAATATTATTAACATTTTGAGGAATAAATATCAGCACATGTATATTAAACTGACAATGCACATATAATTTAATTTTTTTCACCAAGGTGCAAATTATGTTCTAGCCCTGGGAAGTCACAGGGGTTTTAAGCCCTACTCATGGTAATTTCTGCTCGTTTTGAGTTTGACTCGGTTATTTATTGTAATTTCTGTTCGTTTTGGGTTTCATTTATGTATTGTTGCTGACATGTGATTGTTTTACGATTGGTAGATTAGTTGATTCTATTTTTGCTCATTCTTGGTTTAATGGAGTTCGTTACTTTTCTTTGAACAACTTATTTTGTGGTAAAATTTTTTTAAATTAATATATATATATATATATATATATATATATATATATATATAGATCGATCCTTTGATGTATATATTGCTATCGACACCCCTTTTCCTAGAGTTTTGTTTACTATTCGAACGAACTACGCTTTAGCTACTTTTATACCTACAAATTGTTTAAAAATAAGTATAACTTTCTTGTAAACAGAATTTTATATATGCAACGATTTTTTTAATTCTATAATTTCTCGAAAATTTGCAAAAGCCCAACAGAAGCGTCCATTATTTTCGTTTGATCAAAAAGTATACTGTTGTAAACTTCTGCTGTCACCACTCTGTAAACCACTATTTAGTTCTTTATTTGTATGACTTTTTATAATTGGCAGATGTAATGGTTTACGTAAATTCGAAGATAGTCAGTAAACGTTGGTATAAGGTCTTTATTGAATAACGTGAGAATACACACAGAGAAAATAAGGTAGCACAAGAACAACTAGCTACGATGAAGGTGAACGATGGACTGCCTTTAGAAATGGGCCAAGAATGTAACTTTCCTGGAACAGAAGTTCCAGCTATTGGTTGTTCAACCATGCCTGGAAACGGACCCTTTCCCACGACTAGCCTTAGTCCCAAAAGCCCCCCTGGACTGTTCTCGTTGACATATACATGGCCAAATCTCTAAGAAACGAGACACCAGAAAAAACCTTCTCGAATTTATGTTCCAAATACTTTACAGATTCTTCCCCCTGTTTTAAGTTAAATTTCCCAAATTTGGCTTATCCCCTTCTCATTAAACCCTCAAACTTTAATTGAATTCAAAACATTCAATACCCTTCCCAAATTATTCACTTCTCACCTACTAACATTCTTCAGCATAAACTAGTAAATAATTACATAATATAAACACTAGACAATACTTGCATAAGTAAAAACTTACATAGTATAAACAAACCACACTTATAACAGTAGTCGGAAACTGGATTTTTTAACACTTCACTTTTCTCTCTATACTTTAAAATAAACTTGTTCCCCATACCCCTGAATTTGATGAGGACAAGGAAAGTTGGGATTATGTATAAACTTTGAATTAGGGCAAAAGGAATGACCGGGAAAGGCTAATTAATCCTGAAAATACCAGCGACAAAAAAATGAAATTGCAAACTCTAAAAATCATACTATGCTGCAATGACGTTAAGATATTATTCCCAATAAAATCCTCGGGGTTTTATTGCTGCGGAACGCCTCGGTTTAGACCTATTTGGTTTTTCTGTACTAACTTGTGGTTCGACAAATGGCAGTACTACTGTTGATATCTCTACATAACTATTAGCGCTACGCATTAAAACCATCCCGTGAGGCATCAACCTCATCCCACTAGACCTCAAAACCAGCCCCCTTTCCACCTTTTTTTTTTTTTCTCATCCCACGGGATCTCAAAACCGGCTCCATTTTCCTGGGTACCCAAACCCCCCTGTGTGGCATCAGGACCATCTCGCAGTGCAACAAAAAAAAACCATCCCGTGAGGCATCAGTAGCCTCACACGGGACTTCAGAACCAGCTCCCTTTTCCTGGGTAGCCAAACTACCCTGCGAGGAATCACTGCCATCTCGCAGTTCAACAAAAAAAAACCATCCCGTTAGGCATCAGGACCATCCCTCGTGACCTTAAAACTCGCTCCGATTTCCTGGATCTCCAACGTGCCCTGAGAGGATTCATTCCTATCTCGCTTTGCAACAAAAAAAAACAAACCCAAGATGCATCCGAAACAACACACGGGACCTAAGAACAAGCTCCCTTTTCATGGGTTGCCCAACCGTCCAGCGAGGAATCAGTACCATCTCGCAGTGCCTTCTCATTATCAATGAGTCCAAATTTCACCCTCGTCAGCGCAGAAAGAAATTCATCGGAAAAAGAAAAAGTGTCTTCTTTCCCCACTATCTGTTCTATCTGTTCATATTGTATTGCAACCTTATACGCATCACCTAAACAAAAAAAAAATTCTGCACTATTCTCTAACAAATACCGTTTGTAGGACGGTCTGATCCTGTCCTTGAATAAATTAAGAGCAAATCTTCCAAGGACTACACCATCATCCCTGGCTTCTAAGGACACCCTACATGACCTTCCTAATTTTTGCATCCTTCTATAGAATAGATATGCCCTTTCATCCTTAAATTGAGCCACGCCTACAAACTCTGCAACCATTTTGCCTACTATTTTGCCTGGGGCATATGCTACAAGTAATCCACGTTTTAAACTTTACAAATTTATAATCGAGGGGAGTCAAATAAAAGAAATGGAAATATGCCATTTATCCTCCACTGTGTTACAAAATCAAAAGCAACCTTTTTGTTATATCCAGATTCCGCCGGATCAAATATAGAAATAATAACTGACATATTGATATCAAAATTTGAAAAAGTAATTACTCTAAAAATTTAAATATTGGTCTTAAACACCGTTCTTTAATTACGGACGCTAAATTTTGGGCAATAACTTCACTTCTAACAACAAGGGTCTAATAAAATTTACTGGGTTGTTTAGTCGTGGTAAATCACTTACGAAAGATAGTCCTTTCCAAATCCAATTGTAGTTGGTTTTAATTAAATCACTAGCGTCAAATGTAGTCACAATTGAGGATTAATTTTCGATTATCGAATTCAAAATGTAAAATTGTTGTTGGAAACTGTCAAATGTAGATCACACGTCGACTGTATAAAATCAGGTAAAAAAAAACACCAACCGTAGAATGGCTAAGTGAAGGTAGAAATCAACCGGAGACTCTCAGTTGTAGAAATTTGAATTAGTGGGTAGAAGCTATCGCGAGGGAATCCATATTAGGCATTGTGTAACAGCCTATTTCAAAATGTTCATTTAAAAGAAAGTGTTTCTCAAGAAGGCACTTTGACTAGAAGAAAGTTCAATGGCTCGTAACGTATCGGTGTCTTATTAATCAGTCTTTTGTAGTATTTGCAGCTCAATATCACAGTCTGGTCGCGGGCGAAATACTCTTCAATATGTTGCCAGTATTTAGCATACGATGTCGTAAATACTTATAACGGTCACTCAAATGTCACTTGGAGGTTTTCCACTAGTGATATATGCTCCTCTAGTTTTAACCGCTTGCCACCACTCTGTAAACCTTCTCCTGTCACCACTCTGTAAACCACTATTTAGTTCTTTATTTGTATGCCCTTTTATAATTGGCAGATGTAATGGTTTACGTAAATTCGAAGATAGTCAGTAAACGTTGGTATAAGGTCTTTATTGAATAACGTGAGAATACACACAGAGAAAATAAGGTAGCACAAGAACAACTAGCTACGACAAAGGCGAACGATGGACTGCCTTTAGAAATGAGCCAAGAATGTAACTTTCCTGGAACGGAAGTTCCAGCTATTGGTTGTTCAACCATGCCTGGGAACGGACCCTTTCCCACGACTAGCCTTAGTCCCAAAAGCCCCCCTGGACTGTTCTCGTTGACATATACATGGCCAAATCTCTAAGAAACGAGACACCAGAAAAAACCTTCTCGAATTTATGTTCCAAATACTTTACACTGTGCTGTGGAACATCAAACAAATGTTGCGCGAAGGCTGATTCGAAATTTTCTGCTTTTTTATTAAAGTGCAATCTATTGTCTGTATAGCACAATCTGTTTTCTGTAAAAACCTTATATGCCCCCAGGGCATAATTTACAATCCTTATCCTGAGGGCTATGGGGGGATTGTCATCCTTAAAGACCTAGTTTCTTTAACTCTCAACTAGGTTAAAAGATGGCTATGTCAAAATCTTGATTGGATGTGTTTGGGGAAATGGTGGGCTGGAGAGGGGGGTTAGTTACCCTTCAATCACTTTCTACTATTGAAAAGGGCACTAGTCCTTTCAATTTCCAATCGATTTAGCCCTTTTTGAATTGTCTACTACAACGCTTTCTATAAAAACCATATACGCCCCAAGGGCATAACTTACAACCCTTTCCCTGAGGGTTGTGAGGGGTTTATCATCCTCAAAGACCTAGTTTCCAAAACTTTCAACTGTGTTGAACCAAATGGATACCTCAGAATTTTGATTTCATGTGTTTGGGGAACTGGTAGGTGTGCGAGGGGGGAGGGGGTTAGTCGCCCTCCAATCACTTTCGACTATTAAAAGGGTACTAGCCCTTTTAATTTCCATTCGAATCAGCCCTTTTTGAAGTTTCTACGACAACACTTTCTATAAAAACCTTATATACCCCAAGGGCATAACTTATAGCCCTTGCCCTGAGGGGTGTGGAGTGTTTGTCATCCACAAAGACATAATGTCCAGGAATTTCAACTACGTTGAACAAAATGGCTGTCTCAAAATTATGATTGGATGGGTTTGGGAAAATGCTGGGAGTGAGAGGAGGGTTAGCTGCCCTCCAATCAATTTCGATTATTAAAAAGGGCACTAGCCCTTTCAATTTCCAATCAAATAAGCCCTTTTTGAAGTTTCTACGACAAAGTTTTCTGTAAGAACCTTATGTGCGCATAGGCTATAACTTACAAACCTTACCCTTAGGGCTCTGAGGGGGTTATCATCCTCAAAGACCTAATTTCCAAAACTTTCAACTGCGTTAAACAAAAAGGATATCTCAAAATTTTGATTGCTGGTGTTTGGGGAAACGGTGGGCGTGAGAAGGGGGATAGTTGCCCTCCACTCACTTTCAAATTATTAAAAAGTGGCACTAGCCATTTCAATTTCCAATTGAATGAGTCCTTTTTGAAGTTTTTACGACAACGCTTTCAATAAAAACCTTATATGCCCCCAGGGCATAACTTACAACCCTCGCCCTGAGGGCTGTTGGGGGTTTGTCATCCTCAATGACCTAATTTCTAGATCTTTTAACTACGTTGAACAAAATGGCTATCTCAAAATTTTGATTGGGTGTGTTTTGTGAAATGGTGGGCGTGGAAGGGGTGTTAGTTGCCTTCCAATTACTTTCGGCTATTAAAAAGAGCCCAAGCCCTTCCAATTTCCAATCGAATGAGCCCTTTTCCAAGTTTCTACGACAACTCCTTCGATACGAGGTGCCCTGGTCTAAACAAAAAAAAAATAAAAATAATACATTGTGCCAACATCGTTCTTTACTTAGGCAGCGCTATTGCGCTGACTATGATTCCAAATATATCAGATTTGTTTTTTAGAATAACCGTAATAAGCGATTACAGATTGAATTGATAAGTGAAACCAAGGAGAAATATTAATTGGAATCATTTAAGTAACAATTTAATTCAAAGCTATTACAAAGTATCTGTAGAGGTTTAACGAAGAAATGTTATTATTAAAAAAGGAAAATATTGAAAAAGGAAAAAATGCAATAGTAAAATCTCAATAATAAAGGGACCCATTACAATGATATGATAATAGCTATATGTTCTTGTAGAATAGAATAGAAAAGAAGTATTCACTACAATAGCTAGTGCTATCATGAACATGTCAGTATGAAAAAAAAAGAACAAGGAGTAAAAGAAAAAGAAAAATCAAAAATACAAAGTAGGAAGTGCTACTTCAAGGTCAAGAGATGTCTCGGTGCTCGAAAATGGGTAAATCATCAACTGTATTTTATTTAATATTAATTATTAACAAAAACTTAGAATAAACACATCCCCTTAAAATACCACAGTATGAAATGGAGGAGGGATAACCAAAAGAAAACAAAACAAGGATTAAAAGAAAATAACATCAAAAATACAAAGTAGGAAGTGCTACTTCAAGGTCAAGAGATGTCTCGGTGCTCGAAAATGGGTAAATCATCAACTGTATTTAATATAATATTAAATATTAACAAAAACTTAGCATAAACACATCCCCTTAAAATACCACAGTATGAAATGGAGGAGGGATAACCAAAAAAAAAAACAAGGAGTAAAAGAAAATAACATCAAAAACAGAAAGTAGGAAGTGCTACTTCAAGGTCAAGAGATGTCTCGGTGCTCGAAAATGGGTAAAACATCAACTGTATTTTATTTAATATTAATTATTAACAAAAACTAAACATAAACACATCCCCTTAAAATACCACAGTATGAACTGTAGGAGGTATAACCAAAAAAAAACAACGAGTAAAATAAAATAAAATAAAAAATACAAATTAGAAATTGCTACTTCAATGTCAATAGATGTCTCGGTTCTCGAAAATGGGTAAATCATCAACTGTATTTTATTTAATATTTATTATTAACAAAAACTTAGCATAAACAAATCCCCTTAAAATACCACAGTATGAAATGGAGGAGAGATAACGAAAAAAAAAAAGGAGTAAAAGAAAATAACATCAAAAATACAAAGTAGGAAGTGCTACTTCAAGGTCAAGAGATGTCTCGGTGCTCGAAAATGGGTAAATCATCAACTGTATTTTATTTAATATTTATTATTAACAAAAACTTAGCATAAACATATCCCCTTAAAATACCACAGTATGAAATGGAGGAGGGATAACCATAATAAAAAAAAGGAGTAAAAGAAAATAACATCAAAAATACAAAGTAGGAAGTGCTACTTCAAGGTCAAGAGATGTCTCGGTGCTCGAAAATGGGTAAATCATCAACCTTATTTTATTTAATATTAATTATTAACAAAAACTAAACATAAACACATCCCCTTAAAATACCACATTACTAAATGGAGGAGGGATAACCAAAAAAAACAAGGATTGAAAGAAAACAAAATAAAATATACAAATTTGGAAGTGATACTTCAATGTTAATAGATGTCTCGGTGCTCGAAAATGGGTAAATCATCAACTGTATTTTATTTAATATTAATTATTAACAAAAACTTATCATAAACACATCCCAATAAAATACAACATATTGAAATTGATGATTGATAACCAAAAAAAAAAAGGAGAAAGAGAAAATATCAACAAAAATAAAAATTAGGAAGTGCTAATTCAAAGTAAAGAGATGTCTCGGTGCTAGAAAATTGGTAAAACATCAACTGTATTTTATTTAATATTAATTATTTACAAAAACTTAGGATAAGCATTTCCCCTTAAAATACCATAGTATGAAATGGAAGAGGGATAACGAAAAAAAACAAGGAGTAAAAGAAAATAACATCAAAAATACAAAGTATGAAGTGCTACTTCAAGGTCAAGAGATGTCTCGGTGCTCGAAAATGGTTAAATCATCAACTGTATTTTATTTAATATTAATTATTAACAAAAACTTAGCATAAACACATCCCCTTAAAATACCACAGTATGAAATGGAGGAGGGATAACCAAAAAAAAACAAGGAGTAAAAGAAATAACATCAAAAATACAAAGTATGAAGTGCTACTTCAAGGTCAAGAGATGTCTCGGTGCTCAAAAAGGGGTAAATCATCAACTGTATTTTATTTAATATTAATTATTGACAAAAACTTAGCATAAACACATCCCCTTAAAATACCACAGTATGAAATGGAAGAGTGATAACCAAAAAACACAAGGAGTAAAAGAAAATAACATAAAAAAAACAAATTAGGAAGTGCTACTTCAAGGTCAAGAGATGTCTCGGTTCTCGAAAATGAGTAAATCATCAACTGTATTTTATTTAATATTAATTATTAACAAAAACGTAGCATAAACATATCCCCTCAAAATACCACAGTTTGGAATGGATGAGAGATAACCAAAAAAAAAAAAAAGGAGTAAAAGAAATAACATAAAATATACAAATTTTGAAGTGCTACTTCAAAGTCAATAGATGTCTCGGTGCTCTAAAATGGGTAAAACATCAACTGTATTTTATTTAATATTAATTATTAAAAAAAACTTAACATAAACACATCCCCTTAAAATACCACAGTAGGAAATGGAGGAGGGATAACCAAAAAACACAAGGAGTAAAATAAAAAAACATCAAAAATACAAATTAGAAAGTGCTACTTCAATGTCAATAGATGTCTCGGTGCTCGAAAATGCGTAAATCATCAACTGTATTTTATTTAATATTTATTATTAACAAAAACTTAGCATAAACACATCCCCTTAAAATACCACAGTATGAAATGGAGGAGGGATAACTAAAATAAAACAAGGAGTAAAAGAAAATAACATCAAAAATACAAATTTGGAAGTGCTACTTCAAGGTCAATAGATGTCTCGGTGCTCAAAAATGGGTAAAACATCAAATATATTTTATTTAATATTAATTATTAAAAAAAACTAAACATAAACACATCCACTTAAAATACCAAAGAAGGAAATGGAGTAGTGATAAACAAAAAAAAACAAGGATTAAAAGAAAATAAAATAAAAAATACAAAGTAGGAAGTGCTACTTCACGGTCAAGAGATGTCTCGGTGCTCGAAAATGG
>NC_142796.1:10829719-10904719 GCF_049724085.1 Artemia sp. Qi Xiang Cuo
AGATGTAACTGTGACAGGGTAAACTACAACCAACACACTACTGAAATATTCCAACTCTTGCATTTCAACGAAAGAAATTCAAAATGAACTTTGAAAAATCAAGAAAATGTAACTGTGACAAGGTAAAACACAACCAAACACTACTGAAATATTCCAACTCTTGCATTTAAACGAAAGAAATTCAAAATGAAATTTGAAAAATCAAGAAAATGTAACTGTGACAAGGTAAACCATATCGAAACACAACTGAAATATTCCAACTCTTGCATTTCAATGTAAAAAATTCAAAATGAACTTTGAAAAATCAGGAAAATGTAACTGTGACAAGGTAAACCACAACCAAACACTACTGAAATAATCCAACTCTTGCATTTCAACGAAATAAATTAAAAATGAACTTTGAAAAATCAGGAAAATGTAACTGTGACAAGGTGAACCACATCCTAACACTACTGAAATATTACAACTCTTGCATTTCAACGAAGGAAATTCAAAATGATCTTTGAAAAATCAAGAAAATGTAACTGTGACAAGGTAAACCACAACCAAACACTACTGAAATATTCCAACTCTTGCATTTCAACGAAAGAAATTCAAAATGAACTTTGAAAAATCAAGAAAATGTAACTGTTACAATGTAAACCACAACCAAACACTTCTGAAATATTCCAACTCTTGTATTTCAACGAAAGAAATTCAAAATGAACTTTGAAAAATCAAGAGAATGTGACTGTGACAAGGTAAACTACAACAAAACACTACTGAAATATTCCAACTCTTGCCTTTCAACAAAGGAAATTCAAAATGAACTTTGAAAAATAAAGAAAATGTAACAGTGACAAGCTAAACCACAACCAAACACTAGTGAAATATTCCAACTCTTGCATTTCAACGAAAGATACTCAAAATGAACTTTGAAAAATCAAGAAAATGTAAGTGTGACAAGGTAAACCAAACACTACTAAAATATTCCAACTCTTGCATTTCATTGAAAGAAATTCAAAATGAACTTTGAAAAATCAAGAAAATGTAACTGTGACAAGGTAAACCACAACCAAACACTACTGAAATATTCCAACTCTTGCATTTCAACGAAAGAAATTCAAAATGAACTTTGAAAAATCAAGAAAATGTAACTGTGACAAGGTAAACCACAACCAAACACTACTGAAACATTCCAACTCTTGCATTTCAACGAAGGAAATTCAAAATGAACTTTGAAAAATCAGACCTTTGGAGGGGGAGGGGCCGGGGGAGGGGGTCGTTCTGTGTCTCAATGCACAAAAAAAGTATAAAAAATGGGGGAGGGAAGGGGAGGGAGGAGGGGAGGGGAGGAGGAGGAGGGAGGAGGAGGAGGAGGAGGAGGGAGGAGGAGGAGGGGAGGGGAGGAGGAGGAGGGAGGAGATGGAGGGAGAGGGGCCCCTTTGGGGGGCCAAAGGGGGGAGGGGCCCTTTGGGCCCCGGGGGGGGGGTCTGGGGGAACCTTGAGGGCCGGGGGCCCTTTGGGAGCCCAGTGGACCTTTGAGGACCGGTGGCTTCCTTCGGGGTTGGGGTAGAGGGATTGGAACCCTTTGGGGTTGGGGTAGGGGGATCGGAACCCTTTGGGTTGTTGTATAGGACCTTACGACACTGTTCAAATGGAACTTGTGTATTATAACGACCACAGAGTTTCACCCTCAAATCCTCTTCTAAAACCTTTCCTAAAATCTTCTTTTAAAATGTCTCTAACTGTTTCGCCGAAATAATCCCATAAAATGACTAAAAACGGTTTCGCCCAAATAATCCCTAAACGTAATTTCAGCGTGTTCCTTTTGTTTGGCATCTCTGCGCTGTCACATTTCAAATTACATTGAAACCTGATTCCCGCGCTAAAATCTATTCATCGCTAAGATGTTTCTTGGAGAATTGTTTCCATGACGTTTGGTTATTAATATCTTTTGGAGTTCGACCAGTAGAGTTGTTTCCGAGGCAGAGACATTAATGACTTGGATCTATTCCTGGAGAATCGTTTCTAGGCGAAAATTTTTAAAGTCTGACAGATGATGTCATTGGTTGATTGATCTGTCAAGAAAGGGGAATTAATTTGTTGTTTTTAAGAGGAATTACTGATTCACGATAGGGGAATTGAGGTTGACAGCACAGGTGTTCCAAATTTCTAGAAACTCATAACATTCGCTGAGAGCTTGCACTTACAACAACAACAACATCGACCTTGACATTCGCTGACAGCGTGCACTTACAACAACAACAACAAATAAATCGACCTTGACATTCGCTGAGAGCGTGCACTTACATCAACAACAACAACCTCGACCTTGGAAATTTAGGTCATTGACCCCATTAACCACGTGTTCTCCCTAGGGGGGCTATGCCCATATTTGGTGTACTCGTGGGAGTTTTAAAAAAAAGTGTCCGGATCGGGATTCGAAGGGGTGGTGTAATCGTGGGACCTTTACCCCCCTTTCTACTGGTAAGACCATAGAGTTGGGTCTCCTCTGAAGAAAATATAATATTAAATATAAGTAATACAGTTAGATTCCTCCTTTTATGCTGCTTTCATATATTAATATTGCTGTTCTGACCCCCCCCCCCTAATGGCCCTATATGTAGTCCTAACGATACATTTCTTCCTAATTTTTTATCTTTTGATGCGTCGTATAACGGATATTTTGATTCTTGGCTTGATGAAATCTAGATTCGCCTGAATAATTACAAAAGAACTGTGAATAAAAATATTGTTTCAAATTATTTAAAGATATAGCCAACACTCTTAAATCTTTGACTCTTTAGTTTAGTATTTGACTATTCCTGAAATGTTATTCTCAAATTCTCATCCTGGAGTCAATCAACTTCATAGTTTCCCCAAAGTAGTTACCGTTCCTAACAATAAATGCCTGTTACTGGCCCAATCTGTCTGGGGCAAAACGAAAAGCAGTTTGTCCATGAATGGGGTGAGAGAGGTCATAAGAAAAGATTTAAAGAAAATTTAAACTTCATAGGGTGGACTAAAGGCTAAAGCTTCGAACAGATTGGGGTAAAGGAGGAGTGTGCGCAGTAGTGTTGGCTTTAGGCGGTGTGGTGCTGCAGTGTGTTGTTAGAAGTAGTAGTACTAAATAATATAATTAACAAATACACGTTTAAAGGGGAAGATCGCATGGATGTAGGCAGGTTTGTGCTCTGTGGGAGGGGCGTCAAAACACTTTGGGGGGGGATCGCAAATAAAAAATTACGTTTATTAACCCAAGATTCTCAATATTTCCAAGTGCATTGTTCAGACAAATCTAGCAAAAATCCAGAGTGCAAATACAGGAGGCTAATCCCTCCCTTCTTTGTTGCTCCACTAACCGCAAAGCCTCCTTGATTTCAACTCATGTTGCCCCTTGTCCATAGCCAAGGCCGTACTCAGAGGGGGTGGGGTTAGGGGGGGTGGGTGGGTTTAAATCCCTCCCGAAATGTTTTTTTGGCCCGTAAAAACGTATAAAAATGAAAAAAAATTATGCGTTTTTTGAGGTTTTTTGTGTGACCCCCCCTCCCTTTCCACCGAAAAAAAAAATTGAGTAAAACCCCCTACGAAAAAAATACTGGGTATGATCTTGGCCATAGCTAATTTTGCAAACGCTCTATTTTGCTTAAAATTGGTAGTTTACCTTCTAATTAATTGATTTCGTTTACGGACTTGAAAGAGAAATGTGTACATATTTCGTGTGATACACACATCCACCTTTCCTTCTAAACATTTCTTAGAGTCAATCTCTAACAGGTGTGGAAAATTTACCGCCTCTTTAATGACTGAGTTTTCTTGATGGTCGCCAACTCCTTGGGACAATAATACAAACATTTGAGGTCAATAACCTGATTCTTGGCTGTACTCGAGCATGCTTTCTCTAAACGACTTTAAATTCCAGAAGCCTTTAGAAATCGATTTTTCCTGCGCTTACAATCTTGTAATTTAAAAGAATGATAAAAATAAAAATCAGGACATAAGAAACATGGGCTTCATAAGCATTTAGATTTTGTTTTGTTTTTAAGAGAATTTGCGCTAAAAATCACACCCACGGTAACTTATGTGCCCATGGAACAATTCAGTGAAAAACTGATTCACGGTTTTTAAATCCTGGTCCAAATATTGAACTTTAAAATAACCCTAGATCCCAGATGACGTGAAATGCCAAGAAAATCATTCACGGGCCTAATTTTGCTGTGGTTATCCAATGATCGTAGCAATTATTCTGGAGGTCCCAAATTTTCTAATCTGGTAAAATGAGGTTCCCCACAATCTTCCCCCTCTCTCTCCAGGGAAGTTCAGACTGTTTCCCCAATAGGAACACTGGTTATAATGTTTGGCTTATTCCCCCGGAGGATTCTGCCCGCGGAAAATTTTCCCCAAAAAATTCCCCCTGCGGAAAATTTCCCCCGAAAAATTCCCCTCTCAGAAAATCCCCCGCCCCCCCAACGAGGATATTGATCCTCAGAGAATCCCCCAAGTGGGAAAATACCCACCGGGAAAAATTCCCCTGCATATCATAGGCAGCACTATGAAGAACGATGTTGGCACAATGTATTATTTTTTTCTCCATATCCGGGCACTTCGTATCGAAGGAGTTGTCGTAGAAGCTTCAAAAAGGGCTCATTTGATTGGAAATTGGAGTGGCTAGTGCCTTTTTAATAGTCTAAAGTGATTGGAGGGTAACTACCCCCCCCACGCCCATCATTCCCCCAAACATCCAATCAAAAGTTTGAGATAGCCATTCTGTTCAACGTAATTGATTTTCAGATAGAAAATATATTTTTGAGGAGGATATTCCCCCACAACCCTCGGAGCAAGGGTTTTAAATTATGCCCTGAGGGTATATAAGAACGATGTTGGCACAATGTATTCTATTTATTAATTTTTTCTTTAGAGCAGGGCACTTCGTATCGAAGAAGTTGTCGTAGAAACTTCGAAAAAGGTTCATTCGATTAGAAGTTGAAATGGCTAGTGCCCTTTTTAATAGTTTAAAGTGATTTGAAGGAAACTAGCACACCTTCCACACCCAGCGTTTCCTCAGCAACATTGAATAAAAATTTGAAGGCATCTATTTTATTCCATGCAGTTTAAAGTTCAGGAAATTATACCTTTGATCAGGACACTCCCCCCACAGTCTTCAGGGCAAGGGTTACGTTATGCTCTGGGGGCATATAAGTTTTTATTGAAATCTTCGTCGTAGAAACTTGAAAAAGAGCTCATTCGATTGGAAATTCAAAGGTCTAGTGACCTTCTTAATAGTGGAAAGTGATTTGAGGGCAACTAACCCCCATCTCTCTCCCACCTTTTCCCCAAACACATCCAATAAAAATTTTAAATAACCATTTTGTTCAGCGTCGTTGATTTCCAGATAGAAATTATGTTTCTGAGGAGGACACTCCACCACAGCCCTCAGGGCAAGGGTTGTAAGTTATGCCCTTGGGGCATATGAGATTTTTATAGAACGCGTTGTCGTAGAAACTTGAAAAAGGGCTCATTCGATTGGAAATTCGAATGGCTAGTGCCCTTTTTAATAGTCGAAAGTGATTGGAAGGATACTTAACCTCCCTTTCACGCCCACCTTTTCCCCAAACACATCCAGTCAAAATTTTGAGATAGCCATTTTATTCAAAGTAGTTGAATGTTCTGGAAATTAGGTCTTTAAAGATGACAACCTATCCCCCCCCCACAACCTTCAGGGCAAAGGTTGTAAGTTATGCCCTGGGAGCATGTAAGGTTTTTATAGAAAGCGATGTTGTAGAAACATCAAAAAGGGCTCATTCAATTGAAAATTGAAAGTGCTATTGCCCTTTAATAGGCGAAAGTGATTGAACGGCAGCTAACTCCCCTCTCACGCCCAATATTTTCCCAAACATATACAATCAAAATTTTGAGATATCCATTTTGTTCAACGTAGTCGAAAGTTCTGGAAATTAAATCTTTTAGGATGATAACCCCCTCAGAGCCCTCTGTGCAAGGGTTGTAAGTTATGCTCTGGGGGCACATAAGGTTTATATAGAAAGTTGCTGTAAAAATTTGAAAAAGGGCTCATTTGTTGGAAATTGAAATTGCCCTTATTAATAGTCGAAAGTGAGTGGAGAGTAATTAACCACCCTCTCACGCCCATTTTTTCTCCAAACACATCCAATCAAAATTTTTAGATAGCCATTTTGTTCAACGTAGTTCAAAGTTTAGGAAATTAGGTACTTAAGGATGACAACCGCTCCCCCCCCCCCCAGCCCTCAGGGCAAGGGTTGTAAGTTATGCCCTGGGGGCATATAAGGTTTTTATTGAAATCGTTGTCGTAGAAACTTCAAAAGGGCTCATTCAATTGGAAATTGAAAGGGCGAGTGCCTTTTTTAATAGTTGAAAGTGATTGAAGAGCGACTAGCGCCCCTCTCACGCCCACCATTTTCCCAAACACATCCAATCAACATTTGAAGATATCCCTTTTATTCAACGTAGTTGAAAGTTCTTGAAATTATGTCTTTTAGGATGATAACCCCATCAGAGCCCTCAGTGCAAGGGTTGTAAGTTAAACCCTGGGGGAATATAAAGTTTATATAGAAAGTTGTTGTAGAAATTTCAAAAAGCTCATTTGATTGGAAATTGAAATTGCCCTTTTTAATAGTGGAAAGTGAGTGGAGAGTAATTAACCCCATCTCATGACCACCATTTCCCCAAAAACATTCAATAAAAGTTTAGAGATAGCCATTTTGTTCAACGTAGTTGAAAGTTCTGGAGATTATGTATTTAAGGATGACAAACCCGCCAGAGCCCCAAGAGCAAAAGTTGTAAGTTATGCCCTGGAGGCATATAAGGTTTTTATAGACAGAGTTGTCGTAAAACTTCAAAAGGGGCTCATTCAATTTGAAATTGAGAGGGCCAGTGCACTTTTTAATAGTCGAAAGTGATTGGAGGGTAACTAACCCCCCTCTCACTCCCAATACTCCTTCAAACACATCCAATCAAAATTTTCACGTAACCATTTTGTTCAACATAGTAGAAAGTTCTGGAAATTATGTCTTTGAGAATGACACCCCCCGCAGCCCTCAGGACAAGGGTTATAAGTTATGCCCTGGGGGCATATAAGATTTTTATTGAAAGTTTTGTCGTAGAAACTTCAAAAGGGCTCATTTGATTGGAAATTGAAAGTGCTAGTGCCATTTTTAATAGTTGAAAATGATTGGAGAGCGACTACCGCACCTCTTACGCCCACCATTTCCGCAAACACATCCAATCAAAATTTTGAGATAGCCATATTGTTTAACGTAGTTGAAAGTTCTGGAAATTCGGTCTTAGAGGATGACAACCACCCTAACAGCCCTTAGAGTAAGGGTTGTAATTTATGCCCTGGGGGCATATAAGGTGTTTATTGAAAGCGTTGTCGTTTTAAAAAGGGCTCATTTGATTTGAAATCGAAAGGCCTAGTGCCCTTTTTAATGGTCGAAAGTGATAAGAAGGCTTGACATTTTTATAGTAAAGATCGATGAGGGTATAATGTATTTTTCGTTGTTGTTGTTGTTGTTTATACCAGGACACTTCGTATCAAAGGAGTTGTCGTGGGAACTCCGAAAAGGGCACATTCGATTGAAAATAGAAAAGGGTTAATGCCCTTTTTAATAGTCGAAAGTGATTGGAGGGCAACTAATCCCACTGCCACCCTCCCATTTGCCCATTATGTTTAAAAACTAAATATTGCCTTATGATTAAATCAAAATGCACTGTGTTAATGCTAATTCCCAATAAGACATCTCAGCAGTATCCCAAGAACCACTGAGGGTATTATGTTCAGACTTTCGGGGCTACTTCTACTCTTAAAATTTAACCAAATCAAAATAGCGTTAGTGTATCCATGCTATCAAAGAAAGTAAACAGATTTTTTGGCGAATGGTATCAACTTATCCATTTCAGGTCAACTAGAGGAGGTATGAAACTAAATTAAACACTACTATTTGTGTCCAGATTTTAAAAGGGTGTATTTTTTTAAAAATTGCTGAAAATTTTTTTCCAGCATCCAAATAACAGGCCAAACTATAAAGTCTTAAAAAAAAACGAAAAGAATTAAAGTATTATTTTCTTTTTCCCTGAAAAGACTGTGTCAATATAAAACGAACAGAAATTAGTTAAAAAAAACTTTTTCCAGAAAATAAGTTTTTCAAAGAAAAGTAAAGAACTCCATTAAACAAAAAATGAGCAAAAATCAAATAATCTATCAATCGTGAAACTGCCACAAATCAGCATCAATAAATAAATGAAACCCAAAACGAACAGAAATTACAATAAATAACCGAGTCAAACTCAAAACGAGCAGAAATTAACATAATTTGGGCTCAAAACCCTATGCCTTCCCAAGGCCAGAACAAAAGTTGTACTTTACTGAAAAAAAATACAAATGAATTCGCATTGTCAGTTTAATATACATATATTGATATTTAGCAATGTAAATGTCAATAATATTTGATTTATTAAAGTTATAAAAGTATAAACATTTATATTTTTTCAGTAAAGTGCAAATTTTTTTCTGGCCTTGGGAAGGCATAGGGGTTTTGAGCCCAACTTATGTTAATTTTCTGTTCGCTTTGATTTTGACTCGTTTAGTTATTGTAATTTCTGTTCGTTTTGGGTTTCATTTATTTATTGATGCTGATTTGTGGTAGTTTCACGCTTGGTAGATTATTTGATTTTATTTTTGCTCATTTTTTGTTTAATGGAGTTCTTTACTTTTCTTTGAAAAACTTATTTTGTGGAAGAAGTTTTTTAATTAATCAAATTGAGCAACGAAAAAGAAAGTATGACAATGAAAAAAATGAATTTTTTATTATAATGAAAAAAAGGAATTTTGGAGTCATCTACCTATTTTCCGAGGCAGAATATGTTATAGTATTTCAATTCAATTCAAACTTTTTATTTCCTCCGAATACAAAGAGTAAAAAAAATAAATAAAAATAATAACCGCTAATCAACAGGCCATAAAATTATTTTAAACTATATAACAACAAGTGCGCTAAGGCCTTCAATCAAAATTACCACACAAATTAACACTTCATGCAATAGATAATAAATTAACACTTCACAAATTAACACTTCATTCAAAAATTGAATAAAATAAAATAGATTAAGCTTCGTGCGCAGCTCTATATACATATACTGATTATACCTGATTTATTTTTATATTTTCCTTTATTTCTTTTTTCGTGTCTCCGCAAATTTTTTTTTCCCTGATCAATTTGAAAATGACACTCACAGGACCCTCAAAAGCCGTAAGTCCTTGGGCCAAGGGCACTAATGTACAAAAAATGATTCAAAGTATTGGTCCCTCCTCTAACAAAGGGGCCCAAATTTTTTCGAATGGCCTGAAACTTATATGGAACCTTGGGCTAAGGGGACCTCAAACCAGAAGGAGAAACAAAGAAAAACATTGCTTCCCGTCAAAATGCAGCCTCAAAAAGCGCCAGATAAGTACGAAAAAAAATTCCAACTACTTCAAATAGAAACGGCTATCTTGGAAACTTGGGCGGGGTGGGGGGTAATTTGATTCGAAACTGAAAGTTATAGTGCCTTTTTTAAACTTCAAAAGCTACTGGAGGGAAAGCAGCCCCCCTCGGTTTCTTTTCCGCTATCTGGCCCACCTCTTATCCCTATGATATTGAATCAAAATCTTGACGTATCTGTTTTTTTCAAAACTTCGAAATGTCCAATAAGTTTGCCTTGGGGTTGGTATTAACCCACAGCCCTAGTTTTAAACCTTTATTATTCCCTGCTGTGATAAGTTAACCCTCAGAAACACGAAAAAAAAGAATTAAAAGAAAATAAAAATGTGAAAATAAATACTATAAAATACCTTTTTTTGGCCCCGGGTCGAAACCAACCACAGTGTGAATATTAAAGGGACGTTTGACTCAGTATATTTTCATTTTAAAACAGTCTTTTAGTGAATAATAAGAACAATCGTGTTAAGAAAATAGTTACAGTGCGCTTTTAAATGTTAACTTTTATTGCAAAAACTAAAATAAATCCGCGGGTCACCCCATGACCCGCGGATCATAGGTTGCCGGCCCCTCTTTTACACCACATATTCTGCCTATATTTGGGAATGTACTAGAATATTCCTTATTTTTTCATTAAAATAGGTTGATCCAATAAGAAAAAAATTAGGGTGGGGGGGCGCAAAATACGTTGATCCGATAAACTTGCATTAGGAGCAAGTTTAATTAGCGCAAACTTGAATTAATTAAGTAAATTACACTACTTTAGACTACGCTAGGGAGGGGAGGCGCCCTCTCGCCCCTGGATCCGCCACTGGGACTTCTAAAATCACTAATGTATCTTCTTTCTGAATATTGCACATTGTACAATTGAAAAGTGTCCGTAACACCTAACCAATCCCGTGAGGCAATACAATGGGTAGCTGAAATCCATATTTCTACCCACAACTGTTACAAGAAGAAGAACTTGGTTTCTGGTCATAATAAGAGAGAAAACGCTTTTTTATCTTCTTTTGTGCTCGAAGCTTGAAGGCAAGTGAGTATTTCTAGTTTTGGATTGTGTATAGGCAATGGGTTTCACCGGCGGATCCAGGGAGGCCCCCCCCCCAAGGTTTTCTGGTTCCCTCTTTCCCTGTTTTTTTTCTTTTTTTCACTCTTTTTTATAATAAATTTGTCAATCTGGTCAATTATTGGCACCTTTGTTGCATTGCCCCCCCCCCCGAGATTTTGCTCATTGGTGCCCTTGCCACATTGGGCCTCCCTGAAGATTTTGCTCTAGATCCGCCCACCTCGATGAAACCCACCAGGGCCTGGTAGGTTTCATTAGAAGATAACGAGTTTTGCACGTAGTTTGGTAAGTAGACCCTATACACAGTTTTGTCTCACGACTGGGGGATCGAGTTGAAACTTCCAGGATTTTTTTTTAGTTCAAGGGAGTAAAAGGACTTTTAACTTTATGTTTCGCGGAAGGCTGGTCCTGGTCCTCCCTAGAAAATTTGTGCTTCTGTGTTTTTTATTCTATCCTTTTGGGTCTGTTGCTCTACAAACTCTGGGACAGCTTTTTCGGTACTTGTGTAGAATCCGGTAAGTACGCTTGAATTGTATTGCGAACATACCCGATATTTCATATGAGACAATGTATAAACAAGGGGTTTCTTACTTCGGGAACTATATTTAAACTTTAGTTTTTTGGGGTTTAGGGGGGAATAAAAGGTACCTAGGCTGGGTTAGGTTAGGTTACGTATTTAATATATACTATGCTTTACCCCCCCCCCTAATGTGCAAATATATAGCCCAAATTTGTTTCTGAACTATTATGTTTCTATCCTATTTTGTTTTATTTCATTTGCATTAACGAAACTTCACTTCTCGTGTACTTACCGGATTCTAAACAAGTTCCGCTTTTTCATAATTTATGAAATTTGGAAAATCCGGTAAGCACACTTCTCGTGTACTTACCGGATTCTAAAAAAGTTCCGTTTTTTCATAATTTATGAAATTTTGCCAGTTTTTATCGAATAAAAATACCCCTAGTACGGAAAACAAACAAGCCACTATAATAGGATTTAAGAAAAAACAACATTCTCGAATTCGAAGAAAGACGGCTTTGTTTAGGCGACCTGTTAAAATTTGGGCTATTTTAAATCTTATCACGCAGGCCGACGAAATTTAATAGCTTTATGGGCAATGTGTTCATATTTGGTATGTCGTAAGAAGCGTAAATTTGATATTGCACAGAGGAGACTAATTTATTTTCTCAAATTTGTAAGTAGGGTTAATGACCACCATTAAAAAAGAGGAAAAATAACAGTGGCAAGAGGGGCTATTTACTTTGTTGGTGATAGTGTTCACCCTCAATGGTCACCAGGTCTACTGTGACAATTCAAAATTTGGAATGTTATATGCAAATTTTACAGGAGAGGGAGAAGCTAAAAAACATGTTTCGTTTTTTTTTATGTTTTTAAGGATCAGTTATTTGTACAAGGATGTAATTTTAGGGACTCAAGATGCAGCAAAAACAATTTTCACGTCAAAAATGGAGGGTTTCCACTTTCAAAAATCGTTTACATCATGCGCTAGGCGTGGCGTGTCGTATATCAATATATCGTGTCGTAACGTGTTGTGTTCACAAGGCCGTATCCAGGGGGGGGGGGGGGTACCCGGTTTGACCCCCCCGCCCCCGAAATTTTTGACCGAGTCGAAAATAAGTCGAAAATTAGTAAAACCTAGGTAAAAATCAGTAAAATTAGTCGAAAACTGAGTCAAAAATTAGTAAAACCCCCCGAAAAAAAATCCTGGATCCGCTCTTGTGTGTTCTATATAAGTATCTTATGATGCCTTTTACTAATGTTAACCCGACTGTTCCAAAACCAAAACACTCCTAACAAACAAGAATTTCTAAGCCATTGTAGTTTGAATTTACGAAGTTGATTGCAAAATTTTTTTCTAATAGCGTGTTTTGAACAAGGATAATTATGTTGTATTCATCCCCTTGTCCGTCTGAAAATGGAATAGGACTTATATTTTTAGTATAAGAACATCTATTTGTGTAATTTCAGTATATAATTGCATAATTATGCAATTGCCTAAGGACATATATTGTAATGTAACAACATTATAATAAGTTTTTCCCAACATATATGGAATAAAAAATTTGGTACTTGTATGTTAAAAGAAACACACTCAAGAATTGCGTTCTGTAAAATCTGTTGAATTTGCGACGAACCGGTTTACTGCCTTAGCTTTAGCTTTGGCTCAGTGAAAATCTAAGATGTAGGTATCTTTTAATTAAATATTTAGTTGGTATTTTGGTTAGGTTAGGTATTTAATATAATGCGTTCTGGATGGCCTGCATTCCATAATTCTTTGTCGTAGTTTTCAGTTAAGTATTATATTTTCATTATATTTGGAATATTTTCATCATATTTTGGTATATTCGTTAGGATTAACCATAAGGAAAACTGGTTTTTCTTGCAGAGCGTAATTCTTGAGTGTATTTCTTTTAACAGACAAGTACCTACTATTTTGCTTTCAAAGTTCATATTTGTCTAAATACCGGTTCTCTTATTACTTTTATTTAACTATTCTTTTGCCCAAACATTTTTTCTCAATAAGTTCGCAAAACTTACAGAAACATCTACATAGGATCAGAAAAAGTTTCCAGGAGAGGGAAGTGAATCAAGGAAAACATATTTTTTTTTTGGCAACTATTTTTCAGGCTTTCAACTAAAAATCGTGCACAAGTATACTTTCAATCCTATGGTCGCACAAAACATACATATTTTGGCTAATCTTTACGTAATAGGCTATATTTTTCAATATATGCGTATATAATGTTTGATTACAACTGATTTCATTTGTATAAAACTGAATTAAATCTAGGTACATGTTTCAATTCTATTATCCTACAAAACATAAATTTTTGAGCTATTTTTTTGTTGATTACCTCTCAACACATCTATGCCTAATGTTTCAATTGTGTATGTTTCAATATAAATATCTGTTAGTTAGTTCGTATAATCCTATAAAAATATCTATGTTTTAGCCAAATTTTTCATTTTCAAGACGCCTCAATATTGAACATATTGTGGTTCCCATTAATTGTGTCGAAACATATATGTGTCAAAAGCAATGAGGTGGGACCCCACTTCTGTTTCTCTAAACCTACCTCCTTCATCACCGCTGCCTCCATACCTCTTGGTGTACATATAACGGTTCAGTGAGTCTTCCCTCGATAGCAGTAAAATTTAGAAAAAAAACCAAATGTTTTTTTATGTTTGGTTTTACTCGGTTTTACAGGCATCTGCCAAGTTCTACATCTTTTCCCTGTTGGTTGTGTTTATTACTTAACTGCTGTTTGGCGAAAATAGCCGTAAATCTACAAGTTTACACTTCACAATTTTTGGCAACAAAAATCTTCATGTCTCTACTTTTTATGCTATGTCCTTTGGAAGACTATTGATTTTTCCATGGTAAACGGTAATGGTAAACATGGTAAATTATTACCATAGAATTTACAGGGAGTATGAGCATACTGCGGGTCATCTTTGTGAGTTATACAAAGATTTTGTATAGTTTGACATAGATTTGTATAGTTATTTAGATTTTGGGTACTGGTGCATTATACGGACGCTTTTATATACTGTATATGGAATGTCAAACGGGAGATGGTACAGATACCGGGACAGATACCTGGTACTTAAACAGTTCTTTTTTTTTTAATTAAAATCCTACCACCTCTGCTCTTGGGAACCTAATAATATTTTTCACTTAATTTTAAACTTAAATGTCACCTACACTAGTTTAAAAACAACTTTAATTTTTTTGAATTTTGGATTTGGGTAGCCAAACATAATTGACGAAGACAAGGCATACTACAAAAAATTCAAAACCGCGATAAAGTACCATTCCCGGTTTAGCAGGGTTCCCTTCTGCCATAGGGCACCCCTTTCGCCGTGGAAATACATTAATAATAGACAAATAATTTTCATAAAACCTTGTTCTCAATGAACTATACATCCTCCTCCATCCTCCCAACCTTGTCTCGACCCGAAAACAATCCTAGGAGGAGTAGAAAGCTGTGTCCTTACGATATGTTTAGACACGCCATTCTAATCCTTCTTTTATAACACACAAATACACTAACTAAGACCTTTTTAATACCCATTTGGCTACTCAAAAATCAAACAAAAACCAACAAAAAAAAATTAATATGATTTATCATAATGCTAACATCAATTCCTCAATTTTTTTATATTCTTTTTGTTTATTTTTTTTATTTTTAATAATTTAAACCATTTAAATCAAAATTTTCAAAATTAAATCTCAATTTTACTCATCCATTCCACATCTACTCTCTCCATCCTTACTCGGCTCCGTCTCAAGTCATCCACATAACTTTCAAGCCAAACATTTGCCAAAGGAATTTTGACCTGCTTCTGACGTTTCCGCGTTTTCCACACATGCATGCTAACACTTGTCACTGAGAAACATAGTGCATAATTCATTTGCCTACCTTTAAAACAAAATTACAGCTTTATAGCTTTTTTATTCTCTTTTACAGACGTTGTTTTTATTCCTTCATTTTCTAACATTTCCAATAATCTTTGGGATAATCCACCGTTCGAGGGGCATTGAATCAAATTGTGCAATAGTCCCTCAAGCACTTAGTCTCTACACATCGAACAAGTAGGTATTTGAGTTTCCAATATGCGACTAACTCTATCACTAAAAGGTAATATTCCTTGAATCATGCAGTACACAAACTCTCTGTTTATAATTAAACGGCAAATATCTTATATTTTAAAAAGATAACTGATAATCAATGAAAGGCTCCTTTTCTTTAGCTCTATAATTCGGTTCTTTCTCACTTCTAAAAACATCCCGCGATACCTTCTTTAGTTCCTCCTTTCCCAAGTCACATCTCAGTGCTCCCAATTCCTTTGCTTTCTTCAGGGGGCTGACAATCCATCGCAGAGGGGTTGGAATTGTTTTGCTTAATTTTTTAACCCTTTCCTCTGCATCCTCATTCACTATAGGGAGAAACCACTGCCTCAAAATTGCAGTTGATGACTCCTCTTTAACCACAAGTTCACAAATATTTCTGAGGAAGAGCGGCTTGCATATAACCCTGAAATCTGCTACCCCAGTTCCGCCCGATTCCACAGGAAAGTATAGCGTTTTTTATTTAGCTTTTCAAGTTTCCCCGTCCAAACAAATCTCCAGATGGCTCTTTCAATTTGTTTGTCAAGGTTTTCAGGTAATGCGAAAATAGCAGAAGTGTAGAATAAAAGTGTGAGACAATATGGATTGACATACAGAACTCTTTTGAACATCGCCTTGAAAAGGCTTTTTCTCGGTTGACTCAATATCCCGACTATTTTGTTCACTTTTTTCTCCCAAATTTTTTTTGTGTTAAGCACATTCTCAAAAGTCAAGCCCAATACTTGCGCTTTTTCTGCAAACGGAAGCCAACAGTTTTGTTCTATGTCGTCGTACTTTGCCGATTTGTCCAAGGGTAGAACACTGCTCTTTTGTCTGTGTATTTTCACGTGAAATCTTTGCTCGTACCAATGCAAACCCTTACACACAGTTTTCACATCATTTTCACTTCCAGTGATAAAATTTCCGTCATCTAAGAAAGCTGCACTTTTCAGAAAAACTGTTCAGGAACTTGAACACCGCACATTCTTTCTTATACATACCGAAAGAGTGAGCTGAGATATAATTCAAATAGTGTTCGAGAACAAAGGTCCCCTTGCAGCATACTTCTTTCTAGGCTTATTATTGTCTTCAGTCTTCCATTCCCTTTTATAGCCACTTTTTGCGCAGAATATATTCTTTCCAATTTATGTATGACTTCCTTTCCGAAATTCATTTTTAGTCGCATTAATAACCACAAAATCTCTCATGTTACGGAATCATACGTCATCACTATGTCAGCGCCAACTAGGGCTAATAAGTTCCAACCTAACACTGTTTCCATCATTTTTTTTTATCTCGCCGAAGGCAAAGGTCTCTGGGAACTGTCTGGACATGTTGGGCTTTCCTGCTTTTTATTCCACCGTACTGGCAATGCTAAAACTGTACTGCTAAAACAGTTGTTAGAGTGGAATTGAGCGAAACGGGTGATCTATATATGAATGTTATAATTACAATTTGGGATTTGCCAAAGACTTTGCCAGTAATTGTAACATTTAATTCTTAAAATTTTGTTCATAAACCATTATAACCGGGTATATGTCTCTGGTTCGGTTAGGTTACGTATTTAATATATGGTATGCTTCTGTCCCCCCTCCCTAATGTGCAAATATATAGCCCACATTTGTTTATAAACTATTATATATTCATCCTATTTTATTTTATTTCATTAGCATTAACCAAACTTGACTTCTTTAGCAGTATATAGAAGTGTCCGTATAATGCACCAGTACCAGATTTTGTATAGTTATAGATTATTTTGTGTAGTCAAATAGTTCGTGGTAAGGAACTGTAAGTAAGGAGCGAACTGGCTCAATAGTAACCGAAACTCTAAAAAAGGGAATATTGATACCAATAGATACATCAAAAGAACCGTATTTCAATTTGATTTCAAATGTATAAGTTTCATCATGTCTTACCCATCAACAGTTGCGAGCCTGATAAAACTTACCTTATTTTCGAAAAAAGGGGGAAACAACCCTTAAAAGTCATAGAGTCTTAATAAAAATCACAACATCAGATTCAGAGTATCAGAGAACCCTATTGTAGAGGTTTCAAGCTCATATCTAGAAAAATGTGGAATTTTGTATTTTTTGCCAGAAGAAAGATGCGTGCCGAGGGGGTTCGCTCCCTCGGCAATACTTCACTCTTTATGCTAAAGTTTTTTTTAGTACTTTCAAAAAACCTATTTATTCTAATTGAACGGCCTTTCTGACTCAGGGGTCATTCTTGAATTGGAACAAAATTCGAAATTTACCGTAAAGAGCGAGGTATTGACGAGGGAGCGAACCCCCTCAAATACGTAATAATTTCTGTTCTTTTTAAATTTTAATGTTGCTCCTTACTTTCAGTTGAAATAACTTGTTTTTGCATTTAATTTACAAAAATATAGCTTTCCCGAAAATATGGAAGAGAGTCTGAGGGAGGGGTTATAAATCAATCTCTAACCTCCCTTCATTTAGTCTGCATATAGGTCACAGTTCATATAATTATCCAGTAAGCTTATCGCAGATCATTTCTGGTCTTCGTTCTCGGTGCGAACAAAAAGCTCCCTCCACTTCTTTCTGCATTAGCGGGTTAGTGTGTTGACTCAATGAGAAATGGTTACAACGTGCATTATTCGTAATTGCGAAAGCAGAAAAAAACTTGGTGAGCCAGCCAAGTGGTTTGCAAGTGTCCCATCTCACAGGTATGACTTAATTTATATACAAATTATGACTTAATCTATTATTTACATAAAGTGGACTCAAATGATTGGCCTATGTAGGATTTTGTAAAAAAGGAGGCGGAGGGCCTAGGAAAGTGGAGAAAATAATGAATTTTTTCTTCTTCTAATACCTGATGGAAGGGGTGAAATGGTGTTAGGGGTAAATTCAGGATTTTTTTTAGGGGAGAGGGGCATAAAGTAAGTTGATTTGACAAATTTAAATTAGGCGCAAGTCTAATTAATGCAAACTTGTGTTAATTAGGTAAATTACACTACTTTATACTACTTTACGGGGGTAACCCTCGCCCCCCCCTCTGGATCCGCAACTGGATAGTTTATCATTTTTTTTCACGTCGTGAAAATTTTTTTTTTCACAGCCCACTATATATACATTCATATAAATTTATATGCAGTGTTACCGCCATACCAATTATTCTCCTTTCCTTTTTTATTCTTTAATAATAATTTCTGGTCGTTTTGAGTTTGAATTATTATAGGCTTCTATTTATACTAATCTTAAGTTTAATATGGCCTTTACTTTTCTTTAAAAAAAAACTTTCTTTTCGTAAAGTTTTCGTAGTGTATATATATATATATATATATATATATATATATATATATATATATATATATATATATATATATATATATATATATATATATATATATATATATATATATATATATATATATATATATATATATATATATATATATATATATATTTACGGCGCGTACAAACAGATCCTCTCATTTGATCTGCCATCAGCGATCCAATTACCCTGGAACACGTATTTTGGCAGAAACTTTCTCAAAATGCCTTTGAAACCAACTTGAGACTTCGAAAACTATTTTTAATTCCTAAAAACATCTAATAATAATATTACACTACTAACTACCGATTTTCATGCATGTATTGGAATAAATTAATTTAGAATTAGTTTCTTCAAAATTAGTGTTCCAACGATGAAGCCAAGTTTCGCGTCCAAGATAAATCTGACTTGTCTACCCGTGAAAAGATCTGATATCGCTTATGATTCTATCTGCAAAAACGTTCTCCGGAGCACTCGCACCCCGGTCCGGGTTTTTATAATGGGTGAGATAGGGAATGATCATACTCGATAATTATATGAACTGTGATATATGTGCTGCGGAGTGATAGCTTCCTTTCTTATTGTAGAAAAAAAATTTTTCTTTGTAATTTACAAAATTACGTTCATCTGCTTACCAGCACAAAAGGTGGGGAACTAGAAGGGCATCTTGAGCGTCTTCAGAGAATTTCACATGGGAAGGGGAGGGGGTAAGTGTTGCCAGGAATTTTTTTTTATCAAAGTTTAAATAGAAACACTAGAATTCATAAGATAAGATAAGTTTTATTCTTCATTATATACACATACAATATTACATGTTATTATTCCCCTAAAGGCTCATTGGCCTGTACAAAGAAGGAAGACATATGAAATGCTTACTCAGAGATGAAAAACAAAAGAAAATTTAAAAGGATCACTTACGCATATACGAAGGAGAAGAAAAGAGAATATAGATACAATGAAAACTATAGAAAAAATAAATAAATAAACTAAATTAATTAATTAGATTAAAAGACTAAAAAAAATAACATCTACGGAGCGAAAGAATTTTTAACAATTTTTTTTAAACAAACCGAATGAGTGGCACCCTCGAGCTGATTCAGGCAACTTATTCCAAAGTAGTAATGGGGGTGCTACTCCCGTACCCACACCATATATGGGCATAGAATGCTGTCAGTACACCAAATAAGGGCATAGAGTCATTAGGGAGAACACGTGGTTAATGGGGTCAATGACCTCTTTTTCCAAGGTCGATTTATTTGATGTTTCTATGTGTAATAGCTCCGGGGCGAAGGTTGCACATGCGCATTGAATTCTAACGGGAGCAATGTTATTGATCTAGCGTAATCGAAGGGGAAGTGAATTTCCGAGAACTTGATTGCGTAATCGAAGGGGAAGTGAATTTCCGAGAACTTGATTGCGTAATCGAAGTGTGTCAACAACAACAACATCGACCTTGACATTCGCTGAGAGCATGCACTTACAACAACATCGACCTTGGAACACCTGTGCAGTCGACCTCAATTCACCTATCGTGAATCAATAATTCCCCTTAGAAACAACATATTAATTTCCCCTTCTTGACAGATCAATCAATCAATGACATCATCTGTCAGACTTTAAAAATTTCCGCCTAGAAACATTTCTCCAGGAATAGATCCATATCATTAATGTCTTTGCCTCGGGAACAACTCTTTTGGTCGAACTCCAAAGGATATTAATAACCACAGGCCATGGAAACAATTAGGCAAGAAACATCTTAGCGATGAATTGTTTTAGCGCGCGAGAAGGTTTCCTATTAATTTGAAATGCGTTAGCACAGAGATGCCAATAACAAAGGAACACGCTGAATTTACGTTTAGTGATTATTTGGGCGAAACCGTTTTAGACAGGTTATGGAACTATTTCGGCGAAACAGATAGAGACATTTTAAAAGAAGATTTTTGAAGAGATTTTGGAGGAGGTTTTGAGTGTGGTCGTTATAATACACAAGTTTCATTTGAACAGTGTTGTGAGGTCCTCTAACCCAACCCCAAAGGGTTCCGATCCTCCTACCCCAACCCCGAAGGAAGCCCCGGTCCTCAAAGCCCCCCAAGCTTCCAAAGGGCCACCGGCGCCCCCAAAGGCCCACCCAGACCCCCAAAGGCCATCCCCAGGCCCCAAATGTCCCCCAGGCCCCCAACTGGCCCCCGGACCCCCAAAGGCCCTCCCTGTGCCCCAAAGGTCCTCCTCCGGTCCCCAAAGGCCCATCTAGCTCCCAAAGGGCCACCGGTGTCCCAAAGGCCCTCCACCGGCCCCCAACTGCCCCAAATGCCCTCCCATGGTCGTCAAAGGTCCCCCGGGCTCCCAAAGGGCCGCCGGTGCCCCAAAGGCCCTCCACCGGTCCCCCCGCTCCCCAAAGCCCCCCCCACACCCCCCAAAGCCAAATCCGGACCCCCAAGCCCATCCCAGGAGTGGTTGGTTGTGGTTTACCTTGTCACAGTTACATTTTCTTAATTTTTCATAGTTCATTCTGAATTTGTTTCGTTGAAATGCAAGAGTTGGAATATTTCAGTAGCGTTTTGTTGTGGTTTACCTTGTCAAACTTACATTTTCTTGATTTTTCAAAGATCATTCTGAATTTCTTTCATTGAAATGCAAGAGTTGGAATATTTCAGTAGTGTTTTGTTGTGGTTTACCTTGTCACAGTTATATTTTCTAGATTTTTTAAAGTTCATTTTGAATTTCT
This sequence comes from Artemia sp. Qi Xiang Cuo, assembly GCF_049724085.1. Lineage (NCBI taxonomy): Eukaryota > Metazoa > Arthropoda > Branchiopoda > Anostraca > Artemiidae > Artemia > Artemia sp. Qi Xiang Cuo. The sequence goes on from NC_142796.1 coordinate 10,850,936, forward strand.
TTCGTTGAAATGCAAGAGATGGAATATTTCAGTAGTGTTTGGTCGTGGTTTACCTTGTCACAGTTACATTTTCTTGATTTTTCAAAGTTCATTTTGAATTTCTTTCGTTGAAATGCAAGAGTTGTAATATTTAAGTAGCGTTTGGTTGTGGTTTTCCTTGTCAAAGTTACATTTTCTTGATTTTTCAACGCTTATTTTGAATTTCATTTGTTGAAATGCAAGAGTTGGAATATTTCAGTAGTGTTTGGTTGTGGTTTACCTTGTCACAGTTACATTTTCTTGATTTTTCAAAGATCATTTTGAATTTCCTTTGTTGAAATGCAAGAGTTGGAATATTTCAGAAGTGTTGTGTTATGGTTTACCTTGCCAAAGTTAAATTTTCTTGATTTTTCAAAGTTCATTTTGAATTTCTTTCGTTGAAATGCAAGAGTTGAACTATTTCAGCAGTGTTTGCTTATGGTTTACCTTGTCACAGGTAAATTTTCTTGATTTTTCAAAGTTCATTTTGAATTGCTTTCATTGAAATGCAAGAGTTGGACTATTTCAGTAGCGTTCGGTTGTGGTTTACCTTGTCAAAGTTACATTTTCTTGATTTTTCAAAGTTCATTTAGAATTTCATTTGTTGAAATGCAAGAGTTGGAATATTTCAGTAGGGTTTGGATATTGTTTAACTTGCCATAGTTACATTTTCATGATTTTTCAAAGTTCATTTGAATTTCTTTCATTGAAATGCAAGAGTTGGAATATTTCAGAAGTGGTTGGTTATGGTTTAAATTGTCAAAGTTACATTTTATTGATTTTTAAAATTTCATTTTTAATTTCTTTTGTTTAAATGAAAGAGTTGGAAAATTTCAGTAGTGTTGGGTCGTGGTTTACCTTGTCAAAGTTACATTTTCTTGATTTTTAAAAGATCATTTTGAATTTCTTTTATTGAAATGCAAGAGTTGGAATATTTCAGTAGTGTCTGCTTATGGTTTACCTTGTCAAGGTTACATTTTCATGATTATTCAAAGCTCATTTCGAATTTCTCTCGTTGAAATGCAAGAGTTGGACTATTTCAGTAGTGTTTTGTTATGGTTTACCTTGTCACAGTTACATTTTCCTGATTTTTCAAAGATCATTTGGATTTTCTTTCGTTGAAATGCAAGAGTTGGACTATTTCAGTAGTATTTGGTTTTGGTTTACCTTGTCACATTTACATTTTCATGATTTTTCAAAGTTGATTTTGAATTTCTTTCGGTGAAATGCAAGAGTTGGAATATTTCAGTGGTGTTTGGTTATTGTTTAACTAGTCACAGTTACATTTTCCTGATTTTTTAAAGTTCATTTCGAATGTCTGTCTTTGAAGTGCAAGAGTTGGACTATTTCAGCTGTGTTTGCTTATGGTTTACCTTGTCACAGTTACATTTTCCTGATTTTTCAAAGTTCATTTCGAATTTCTTTCGTTAAAATGCAAGAGTTGGAATATTTCAGTAGTGTTTGGTTGTGGATTACCTTGTCACAGTTACATTTTCGTGATTTTTCAAAGTTCATTTTGAATTTCTTTAATTGAAATGCAAGAGTTGTACTATTTAAGTAGTGTTTTGTTATGGTTTACAATGCCACAGTTACAATTTAATTATTTTTATATTATCATTTTGTATTGCTTTATGTGTATATAAAGAGTTTTAATAGATAATTATTTTTTGTTCTTGGTTTAAATTGTCAAAGTTACATTTTCTTGATTTTTCAAAGTTAATTTTGAATGTCTTTCTTTGAAATGCAAGAGTTGGAATATTTCAGCAGTGTGTGTTAATGGTTTACATTGTCACAGTTACATTTTATTGATTTTTCAAAGTTCATTTTGAATTTTTTTCGTTGAAATGCAAGAGTTGGAATATTTAAGTAGTGTTTGGTCGTGTTTTACCTTGTCACAGTTACATTTTCTTGATTTTTCATATTTCATTTTGAATTTCTTTTGTTTAAATGCAAGAGTTGGAATATTTCAGTAGAGTTTTGTTGTGGTTTAACTTGTCACAGTTACATTTTCTTGATTTTTCAAAGTTCATTTTGAATTTCTTTTGTTGAAATGCAAGAGTTGGAATATTTCAATAGCGTTTGGCTGTGGATTACCATGTCACACTTACATTTTCTTGATTTTTCAAAGTTCATTTTGAATTTCTTTCGTTGAAAAGCAAGAGTTGAAATATTTCAGTAGTGTTTGGCTGTGGTTTACCTTGTCACAGTTACATTTTCTTGATTTTTCAAAGTTCATTTGAATTTCTTTCATTGTAATTCAAGAGTTGGAATATTTAAGAATTGTTTGGTTGTGGTTTACCTTGTCACAGTTAAATTTTGTTGATTTTTCAAAGTTCATTTCGAATTTCTTTCATTGAAATGCACTAGTTTGGAATATTTCAGAAGTGTATGGTCGTGGTTTACCTTGTCACAGTTACATTTTCATGATTTTTCAAAGTTCATTTTGAATTTCTTTCGTTGAAATGCAAGAGTTGGACTCTTTCAGTAGTGGTTGGTTGTGGTTTACCTTGTCACAGTTACATTTTCATGATTTTTCAAAGATCATTTTGAATTTATTTCGTTGAAAAGCAAGAGTTGGAATATTTCAGTAGTGTTTGATTATGGTTTACCTTGTCACAGTTACATTTTCTTGACTTTTCAAAGTTCAATTGAATTTATTTCGTTGAAATGCAAGAGTTGGAATATTTCAGTAGTGTTTGGTTATTGTTTACCTTGTCACAGTTACATTTTCCTGATTTTTCAAAGTTCATTTTGAATTTCTTTCTTTGAAGTGCAAGAGTTGGAATATTTCAGTAGTGTTTGGTTGTGGTTTACCTTGTCACAGTTACATTTTCCTGATTTTTCAAAGTTCATTTTGAATTTCTATCGTTGAAATGCAAGAGTTGGACTATTTAAGTAGTGTATGGTTGTGGTTTACCTTGTCACAGTTACATTTTCATGATTTTTCAAAGTTCATTTTTAATTTATTTACTTGAAAAGCAAGACTTTGAATATTTCAGTAGTGTTTGGTTGTGGTTTACCTTGTCACAGTTGCATTTTCTTGATTTTTCAAATTTCATTTTGAATTTCTTTCTTTGAAATGCAAGAGTTGGAATATTTCAGTAGTGTTTGTTTGTGGTTTACCTTGTCACAGTTACATTTTATTGATTTTTCAAATTTCATTTTTAATTTCTTTCGTTGAAAAGCAAGAGATGTAATATTTCAGTAGTGTATGGCAGTGGTTGACCTTGTCACAGTTACATTTTCCTGATTTTTCAAAGTTCATTTCGAATTTCTTTCATTGAAATGCAAGAGTTGGACTATTTCAGTAGCGTTGGTTTGTGGTTTACCTTGTCACATTTACATTTTCTTGATATTACAAAGTTCATTTTTGAATTTCTTTCGTTGAAATGCAAGAGTTGGAATATTTCAGTAGTGTTTGGTTGTGGTTTACCTTGTCACAGTTACATTTTCTTGATTTTTCAAAGTTAATTTTGTATTTCTTACGTTGAAATTAAAGAGTTGGAATATTTCACTAGTGTTTGGTTGTGGTTTACCTTGTCACATTTACATTTTCTTGATTTTTCAAAGTTCATTTTGAATTTCTTTCGTTGAAAAGCAAGAGTTGGAATATTTCAGTTGTGTTTTCTTTTGGTTTACATTGTCAAAGTTACATTTTGTTGATTTTTCTAAGTTCATTTTGAATTTATTTCGTTGAAATGCAAGAGTTGGAATATTTCATCAGTGTTTGGTTTTGGTTTACCTTGTCACAGTTACATTTTCTTTATTTTTCAAAGTTCATTTTGAATTTCTTTCGTTGAAATGCAAGAGTTGGAATATTTCAGTAGTGTTTGCGTGTGGTTTACCTTGTCACAGGTACATTTTCTTGATTTTTCAAAGTTCATTTTGAATTTCTTTCGTTTAAATTCACGAGTTGGAATATTTCAGCAGTGTTTGGTCGTGGTTTACCTTGTCACAGTTACATTTTCTTGATGTTTCATAGTTCATTTTGAAGTTCTTTTGTTGAAATGCCAGAGTTGGACTATTTCAGTAGCGTTTGGTTGTGGTTTAACTTGTCACAGTTACATTTTCTTGATTTATCAAAGTTCATTTTGAATTTCTTTTGTTGAAATGCAAGAGTTGGAATATTTCAGTAGTGTTTGGTTGTGGTTTACCTTGTCACAGTTACATTTTCTTGATTTTTCAAAGTTCATTTTGAATTTCTTTCGTTGAAAAGCAAGAGTTGGAATATTTCAGTAGTGTTTGGCTGTGGTTTACCTTGTCACAGTTATATTTTCTTTATTTTACAAATTTCATTTGAATTTCTTTCCTTGAAATGCAAGAGTTGGAATATTTCAGAAGTGTTTGGTTGTGGTTTACCTTGTCACAGTTAAATTTTCTTGATTTTTCAAAGTTCATTTTGAATTTCTTTCGTTGAAATGCAATAGTTGGAATCTTTCAGTAGAGTTTTGTTGTGGTTTACATTGTAACATTTACATTTTCTTTATTTTTCAAAGTTAATTTTGATTTTCTGTCGTTGAAATGCGATAGTTGGAATATTTCAGTAGTGTTTGGTTGTGGTTTAACATGTCAAAGTTACATTTTCATGATTGTGCATTTTCCATATTGTTTTAAGTTCGTTTCATTGAACGTGTTTGTATTTTTCTTAAGGGTTTGCAGAGGTATTACCTTGTAAAATGTTAATTTTAATTACTTGTCACTTCTAAATTGAAATTCTTTATTTTTAAAGAAATAGGTTAACGCTTTCAATAGTGTTTGGTTGTGGTTGACATTGTAAACGTTAAAATTTATTTATTTTTAAAATTTAATTTTGAATTTATTTAGTTGAAATGCAAGAGTTGGAATATTTCAGTGGTGTTTGGTTATGGTTTACCTTGTCACAGTTACATTTTCCTGATTTTTCAAAGTTCATTTTGAATTTCTTTCGTTGAAGTGCAAGAGTTGGACTATTTCAGGAGTCTTTGGTTGTGGTTTATCTTGTCACAGTTACATTTTCATGATTTTTCAAAGTTCATTTTGAATTTCTTTCCGTGAAAAGCAAGACTTGGAATATTTCAGTAGTGTTTGGTTATTGTTTACCTTGTCACAGTTGCATTTTCTTGATTTTTCAAAGTTCATTTAGAATTGCTTTCGTTGAAATGCAAGAGTTGGAATATTTAAGTAGTGTTTGGTTATGGTTTACCTTGTCACAGTTACATTTTCTTGATTTTTCAAAGTTCATTTTGAATTTCTTTCGTTGAAATGCAAGAGCTGGAATATTTCAGTAGTGTATGGTCGTGGTTTACCTTGTCATAGTTAAATTTTATTGATTTTTCAAAGTTCATTTCGAATTTCTTTCATTGAAATGCAAGAGTTGGAATATTTCAGTAGTGTTTGGTTGTGGTTTACCTTGTCACAGTTACATTTTCTTGATTTTTCAAAGTTCATTTTGAATTTCATTCGTTGAAATGCAAGAGTTGGATTATTTCAGTAGTTTTTGGTTGTGGTTTAACATGTCAAAGTTACATTTTATTGATTTTTCAAAGTTCATTTTGAATTTCTTTCGTTGAAATTCAAGAGTTGGAATATTTCAGTAGTGTTTGGTTGTGGTTTACCTTGTCAAATTTACATTTTATTGATTTTTCAAAGTTCATTTTTGAATTTATTTAGTTGAAAAGAAAGAGTTTGAATATTTCAGTAGTGTTTGCTTATGTTTTAACTTGTCACAGTTACATTTTCTTGATTTTTCAAAGTTAATTTTAATTTCATTCGTTGAAATGCAAGAGTTGGAATATTTCAGCAGTGTTTGGTTGTGGTTTACCTTGTCACAGTTACATTTTCTTGATTTTTCAAATTTAATTTTGAATTTCTTTCCTTGAAATGCAAGAGTTGGAATATTTCAGTAGTGTTTGCTTGTGGTTTACCTTGTCACAGTTACATTTTCTTGATTTTTCAAAGTTCATTTGAATTTCTTTCCTTGAAATGCAAGAGTTGGAATATTTAAGTAGGGTTAGGTTGTGGTTTACCTTGTCACAGTTACATTTTCTTGATTTTTAAAAGTTCATTTTGAATTTTTTTCGTTGAAATGCAAGAGTTGGAATATTTCAGTATTGTTTGGTTGTGGTTTACCTTGTCAAAGTTACATTTTCTTGATTTTTCAAAGTTCATTTTGAATTTCTTTTGTTGAAAAGCAAGAGTTGGAATATTTCAGTAGTGTTTGCTTGTGGTTTACCTTTTCACAGTTACATTTTCTTGATTTTTCAAAGTTCATTTGAATTTCTTTAATTGTAATGCAAGAGGTAGAACATTTAAGTAGTGTTTGGTCGTGGTTTACCTTGCCACAGTTAAATTTTCTTGATTTTTCAAAGTTCAGTTTGAATTTCTTTCGTTGAAATGCAATAGTTGGAATATTTCAGTAGTGTTTGGTAGTGGTTTACATTGTCACAGTTACATTTTCTTGATTTTTCAAAGTTCATTTTGAATTTCTTTCATTGAAATGCAAGAGTTGGACTATTTCAGTAGTGAATGGTTATGGTTTTCATTGTCAAAGTTACATTTTCTTGATTATTCAAAGATCATTTTGAATTTCTTTCGTTGAAATGCAAGAGTTGGAATATTTCAGTAGTGTTTGCTTATGGTTCACATTGTCACAGTTACATTTTCTTGATTTTTCAAAGTTCATTTTGAATTTCTTTCGTTGAAATGCAAGAGTTGGTATATTTCAGTAGTGTTTGGTTTTGGTTTAACTTTTAACAGTTACTTTTTCTTGTTTTTTCAAAGTTCATTTCGAATTTCTTTCGTTGAAATGCAAGAGTTGGACTATTTCAGTGGTGTTTGGTTATGGTTTACCTTATCACAGTTACATTTTCTTGATTTTTCAAAGCTCATTTTGAATGTCTTTCGTTGAAAAGCAAGAAGTGGAATATTTCAGTAGTGTTTGCTTATGGTTTACCTTGTCACAGTTGCATTATCTTGATTTTTCAAAGTTCATTTGAATTTATTTCGTTGAAATGCAAGAGTTGGAATATTTCAGTGGTGTTTGCTTATGGTTTACATTGTCACAGTTTAATTGTCACTATTTATCCATCTTTATGTGAATTTCTTTCATGGAAATGCAAGAGTTGAACTATTTAACTAGTGTTTGCTTCTTGTTTTCATTCTCGAATTTACATTTTCTTGTTTTTTAATATATATTTTCGAATTTATATAGTTGAAGAGCTAGAGTTGGAATATTTCAGTGGTGTTTGGTTATTGTTCACCTTATCACAGTTACATTTTCTTGATTTTCAAATTCATTTTGAATTTCTTTCATTGAAATGCATGAGTTGGAATATTTCACTAGTGTTTGGTTCTGATTTACCTTGCCACATTTACACACATGTATACACATCTACACACATGTGCTTATCATGAGTGTTCATGATAAGTTAACCTAACCTTTTCCGGGGAGTATGGTTAGGTTAGACTAGATCAAGTTAGGGTAGAGTAGGGTAGGTTAGGTGAGCCCATGTACGCTTCACATAGGTTAGCTTAGGTTAGGTGAGAGATAGGCAAAAAGTTAGGTGTATGATTAGGTTAGGTTAGGTTAGATTAAATTAGGTTAGGTTAAGTTAGGTTAGGCTAGGTTAGCCTACGTACGCGCGCGTACGTAGGCTAACCTAGCCTAACCTAACTAACCTAACCTAACAATCTAACCTAACCTAACCTAATCATACACTAACTTTTGCCTGTCTCTCACCTAACCTAAGCTAACCTAAGTGAAGCGTACATGGGCTAACCTAACCTAACCTAATCTAACCTAACTTAATCTAGTCTAACCTAACCATACTCACCGGAAAAGGTTAGGTTAACTTATCATGAGCACTCATGATAAGCACATGTGTAAACCACACATGTGACAAGGTAAACCACAAGCAAACACTACTGAAATATTCCAACTCTTGCTTTTCAACGAAAGAAATTCAAAATGAACTTTGAAAAATCAAGAAAATGTAACTTTGACAAGGTAAACCATAAGCAAACACTACTTAAATATTCCAACTCTTGCATTTCAAAGATATAAATTCGAAATGAACTTTGAAAAATCAAGAAAATGTAACTGTGACAAGGTAAACCACAACCTAACGCTACTGAAATATTCCAACTCTTGCATTTCAACGAAAGAAATTCAAATGAACTTTGAAAAATCAAGAAAATGTAACTGTGACAAGGTAAACCACAACCAAACACTACTGAAATATTCCAACTCTTGCATTTCAACGAATAAATTCAAAATGAACTTTGAAAAATCAAGAAAATGTAACTTTGACAAGGTAAACCACCACCAAACACTACTGAAATATTCCAACTCTTGCATTTCAACGATAGGAATTCAGAATGAACTTTGAAAAATCATGAAAATGTAACTGTGACAAGGTAAACCACAACCAAACGCTACTGAAATATTCCAACTCTTGCATTTCAACAAAATAAATTCAAAATAAACTTTGAAAAATCAAGAAAATGTAACTGTGACAAGGTAAACCACAAGCAAACACTACTGAAATATTCCAACTCATGCATTTCAACGAAAAAAATTCAAAATGAACTTTGAAAAATCAAGAAAATGTAACTGTGACAAGGTAAACCACAAACAAACACTGCTGAAATATTCCAACTCTTGCATTTCAACGAAAGAAATTCAAATGAACTTTGAAAAATAAATAAGATGTAAATGTGAAAATTTAAAAAACAATAAAAAACTAATTAAATATTACAAAACTTGATATTCAAAGAAATTATATCAAAAATGAAATTTGAAAAATAAAGAAAATGTAAAAGTGACAAGGTAAAACATAACTACTCACTAGTGAAATAGTCCAACTCTTGCATTTCAACAAAATATATTCAAATGAAGTATGAAGAAACCAAAAAATTTAAGTTTTACAATGTCAAAAACCACAAAAAACTACTGAAATATTCAAACTCTTGCATTTCAACGAAAGAAATTCAAAATGAACTTTGAAAAATCAAGAAAATGTAACTGTGACATGGTAAACCACAACCAAACACTACTGAAATATTCCAACTCTTGCACTTCAATGAAAGAAATTCGAAATGAACTTTGAAAAATCAAGAAAATGTAACTGTGACAAGGTAAACCAAGACCATACACAACTGAAATATTCCAACTCTTGCTTTTCAACGAAAGAAATTCAAAATGAACTTTGAAAAATCAAGAAAATGTAACTGTGACAAGGTAAACCATAACCAAACACTACTGAAATATTCCAACTCTTGCATTTCAACGAAAGCAATTCAAAATGAACTTTGAAAAATCAAGAAAATGCAACTGTGACAAGGTAAACCACAACCAAACACTACTGAAATATTCCAACTCTTGCTTTTCATCTAATTAAAGTAAAAATTAACTTTGAAAAATCATGAAAATTTAACTGTGACAAGGTAAACCAAAACCAAACACTACTGAAATAGTCCAACTCTTGCACTTCAACGAAAGAAATTCAAAATGAACTTTGAAAAATAAGGGAAATGTAACTATGACAAGGTAAACCATAACCAAACACCACTGAAATATTCCAACTCTTGCATTTCAACTAATGAAATTCAAAATGAACTTTGAAAAATCAAGAAAATGTAACTGTTACTAGGTAAAACATAACAAAACACAACTGAAATTTTCAAACTCTTGAATTTCAACTATATAAATCTAATTGAACTTTTTATAAGATATAAAATGTAAATATGACAATGTAAACCAAAAGCAAACACTACTGAAATATTCCAACTCTTGCTTTTCAACGAAAGAAATTCAAAATGATCTTTGAAAAATCATGAAAATGTAACTGTGACAAGGTAAACCACAACCAAACACTACTGAAATACTCCAACTCTTACATTTCAACGAAAGAAATTCAAAATGAACTTTGAAAAATCAAGAAAATGTAACTGTGACAAGGTAAACCACGACCAAACACTACTGAAATATTCCAACTATTGCATTTCAATGAAAGAAATTAAAAATTAAATTTTAAAAAAATAGAAAATTTAACTGTGTCAAGTTAAACCAAAACAAAACTCTTATTAAATATTCCACATATTTAATTTAAATGAAAGAAATTCAAATGAACTTTGAAAAATCAAGAGAATGTAACTGTGACAATGTAAACCACAACCAAACACTACTGAAATATTCCAACTATTGAATTTCAAATAAAGAAAATCAAAATTAAATTTTAAAAATTAAGAAAATTTAAATTTTACAAGGTACACCAAAACCACACAATTCTGAAATATTCCAACTCTTGCATTTCAACAAAAGAAATTCAAAATGAACTTTGAAAAATCAATAAAATGTAACTGTGACAAGTTAAACCACAACCGAACGCTACTGAAATATTCCAACTCTTGCATTTCAACAAAAGAAATTCAAAATGAACTATGAAAAATCAAGAAAATGTAACTGTGACAAGTTAAACAACGACCAAACACTACTGAAATATTCCAACTCTTGCATTTCAACAAAAGAAATTCAAAATGAACTTTGAAAAATCAAGAAAATGTAACTGTGACAAGGTAAACCACAAACAAACACTGCTGAAATATTCCAACTCTTGCATTTCAATTAAAGAAATTCAAAATGAAATTTTAAAAATCAAGAAAATGTAACTGTGACAAGTTCATCTACAACCAAACACTACTGAAATAATCCAACTCTTGAATTTCAAAGAAAGCAATACAGAATGAACTTTGAAAAATGAGGAAAATGTAACTGTGACAAGGTAAACCATAACCAAACACTACTGAAATAGTCCAACTCTTGCAATTCAACGAAAGAAATTCAAAATCAACTTTGAAAAATAAAGAAAATGTAACTGTGAAAAGGTAAACCACAACCAAACACAACTGAAATATTCCAACTCTTGCACTTCAACGAAAGAAATTCAAAATTAACTTTGAAAAATCATGAAAATGTAACTGTGACAAGGTAAACCATAACCAAACACCACTGAAATATTCCAACTCTTGCATTTCAACGAAAGAAATTCGAAATGAACTTTGAAAAATCAGGAAAATGTAACTGTGACAAGGTAAACCATAACCAAACACTACTGAAATATTCAAACTCTTACTTTTCAAAGAAAGAAATTCTAAATGATCTTTGAAACATCATGAACATGTAACTGTGACTAGGTAAACCATGACCAAACACTACTGAAATATTCCAACTCTTACATTTCAACGAAAGAAATTCAAAATGAGCTTTGAAAAATCAGGAAAATGTAACTGTGACAAGGTAAACCATAACCAAACACTACTGAAATAGTCCAACTCTTGCATTTCAATGAAAGAAATTCAAAATGACCTTTGAAAAATCAAGAAAATTTAACTGTGACAAGGTAAACCAAAACCAAACACTACTGAAAAATTCAACAACTAGAATTACAACGAAAGAAGTTCAAAATGAAATTTGAAAAATCAAGGAAATGTAACTGTGACAAGGTAAACCACTACCAAACACTACTGAAATATTCCAACTCTTGCATTTCAACGAAAGAAATTCAAAATGATCTTTGAAAAATCATGAAAATTTAACTGTGACAAGTTAAACCACAACCAAACACTACTGAAATTTTCAAACTATTGAATTTAAACGAAATAAATAAAAATGAACTTTGAAAAATCAAGAAAATGTAACTGTGACAAGGTAAACCACAACCAAACACTACTGAAATATTCCAACTCTTGCATTTCAACAAAGGAAATTAAAAATGAGCTTTGAAAAATCAAGAAAATGTAACTTTGACAAGGTAAACCACAACCGAACACTACTGAAATAGTCCAACTCTTGCATTTCAACAAAAGAAATTCAAATGAACTTTAGAAAATCAAGAAAATGTAACTGTGACAAGGTAAACCACAACCAAACACTACTGAAATATTCCAACTATTGCATTTCAACGAAAGAAATTCAAAATGAGCTTTGAAAAATAAAGAAAATTTAACTGTGACACTGTAAACCACAACCAAACACTACTGAAATATTCCAACTCTTGCATTTCAACAAAGGAAATTAAAAATGAGCTTTGAAAAATCAAGACAATGTAACTGTGACAAGGTAAACCACAACCAAACACTACTGAAATATTCCAACTCTTGCATTTCAACAAAGGAAATTTAAAATGAGCGTTGAAAAATCAAGAAAATGTAACTTTGACAAGGTAAACCACAACCGAACTCTACTGAAATATTCCAACTCTTGCATTTCAACAAAAGAAATTCAAAATGAACTTTGAAAAATCAAGAAAATGTATCTGTGACAAGTTAAACCACAACCAAACACTACTGAAATATTCCAACTCTTGCATTTCAACGAAAGAAATTCAAAATGAACTTTGAAAAATCTAGAAAATGTAACTTTGACAAGGTAAACCACAACCAAACACTACTGAAATATTACAACTCTTGCATTTCAATTAATGAAATTCAGAATGATCTTTGAAAATTCAAGAAAATGTAACTGTGACAAGGTAAACCACAACCTAACTCAACTGAAATATTCCAACTCTTGCATTTCAACGAAAGAAATTCAGAATGAACTTTGAAAAATAAAGAAAATGTAACTGTGACAAGGTAAACCACAACCAAGCACTCCTGGGATGGGCTTTGGGGTCCGGAGATGGTTTTTGGGGGTCTGGGTAGGCTTTTGGGACACCGAGGGCCCAGTGGAGGACTTTTAGGGTCCCGGTGGCCCGGTGGGAGCCAGGGGGCCCTTTGAGGACAAGGGGAGGGCATTTGGGGCAGTTGGGGGCCGGTGGAGGGCCTTTGGGACCCCGTTGGTCCTTTGGGAGCTCGATGAGCCTTTGGGGACCGGAGGAGGACCTTTGGGGCACAGGGAGGGCCTTTGGGGGTCCGGGGGGCCAGTTGGGGGCCTGGGGGACATTTGGGGCCTGGGGATGGCCTTTGGGGGTCTGGGTGGGCCTGTGGGGGCGCCGGTGGCCCTTTGGGAGCTTGGGGGGCTTTGAGGACCGGGGGCTTCATTCGGGGTTGGGGTAGGAGGATCGGAACCCTTTGGGGTTGGGTTAGAGGACCTCACAACACTGTTCAAATGAAACTTGTGTATTATAACGACCACACTCAAAACCTCCTCCAAAATCTCTTCAAAAATCTTCTTTTAAAATGTCTCTATCTGTTTCGCCGAAATAGTTCCATAACCTGTCTAAAACGGTTTCGCCCAAATAATCACTAAACGTAAATTCAGCGTGTTCCTTTGTTATTGGATCTCTGTGCTAACGCATTTCAAATTAATAGGAAACCTTCTCGCGCGCTAAAACAATTCATCGCTAAGATGTTTCTTGCCTAATTGTTTCCATGGCCTTTGGTTATTAATATCCTTTGGAGTTCGACCAAAAGAGTTGTTCCCGATGCAAAGACATTAATGATATGGATCTATTCCTGGAGAAATGTTTCTAGGCGGAAATTTTTAAAGTCTGACAGATGATGTCATTGATTGATTGATCTGTCAAGAAGGGGAAATTAATTTGTTGTTTCTAAGGGGAATTATTGATTCACGATAGGTGAATTGAGGTCGACTGCACAGGTGTTCCAAGGTAGATGTTGTTGTAAGTGCATGCTCTCAGCGAATGTCAAGGTCGATGTTGTTGTTGTTGACACACTTCGATTACGCAATCAAGTTCTCGGAAATTCACTTCCCCTTCGATTACGCAATCAAGTTCTCGGAAATTCACTTCCCCTTCGATTACGCAATCAATAACATTGCTCCCGTTAGAATTCAATGCGCTTGTGCAACCTTCGCCCCGGAGCTATTACACATAGAAACATCAAATAAATCGACCTTGGAAAAAGAGGTCATTGACCCCATTAACCACGTGTTCTCCCTAATGACTCTATGCCCTTATTTGGTGTACTGACAGCATTCTATGCCCATATATGGTGTGGGTACGGGAGTAGCACCCCCATTACTACTTTCCAAACAATATGACACGCCATTAGAGGATTAAAATATGACCTTATGCAAGGAGTAAATGGAACTTGAACATGATTTGTCATATTACGAAGATTATAATTATTTTGATCAGAGGTAAAAGATAGCGGAACACTTAGGGGCCGGGGGAGGTCACTATGAAGCTGAGCAAAAGTAAAACATGCACATGAAATAATGTATAGTCACTCAAGATCAAGTAATGGTATAACTAATGAACGATTGGTCTCCTGAATGAGGTTTCTAGCTTTATTGTAAACCTTAGAAAGTGGTTTCAACAGTGAAGGAAAAGTTCACATCCACACAATTGGAAAGTAAGAAACGTAAGATAGGATCAACAAGTGAAAAAGGATTTTCAAAATCGATCCTGGAAAAGTATGTCTAAGTTTCCTGAAAATACCGAGACTCCTGCATATCTTCATTTTAATAAAATCAATGTGACGTTTAAAAGATAGGTTTTCGTCAATAAGAATGCCCAAAAAACGAACATACCGGTCTTTAGATCTATGAATTATTCCATTTGACTGGCGGATTTCTAATAACTGGAATAGTGCCTTTTTTAAAATTTGAAAGTTCTTGGATAGCGACTAACGCCACTCTCACGCCCACCATTTTCCAAGACACATCCAATCAAAATATTGAGATATCCATTTTGTTCAACGTAGTTGAACGTTCTGGAGATTAGGTCTTTTAGAATGATAACCCCCTCAGACCCCTTAGTGCAAGGGTTGTAAATTATGCCCTGGGGAAATATAAGGTTTATATAGAAAGTTTTTTTATAAATCATAGGCAGCGCAATCGTGCTGCCTAAGTAAAGAACGATGTTGACACAATGTATTACTTTTTTTTCCATACCTGGGCACTTCGTGTCAAAGGAGTTGTCGTAGAAACTTCGAAAAGGCCTCATTCGATTGAAAATTGCATTGGCTGGTGCCCTCTTTAATAGTCGAAAGTGATTGGAAAGCAACTAAAACCCCTTCCACGCCCATCTTTTCCCCAAACACATCCAATAAAGATTTTGAGATAGCCACTTTGTTCCACGCAGTTCAAAGTTCAGGAAATTATATCTTTGAGCAGGATACCCCCCCCCCCAGTTCTTCAGGGCAAGGTTTATAAGTTATGCCATTGGGGTTTATAAGGTTTTTGTTGAAATATTTGGCGTAGAAAATTGAAAAAAGGCTCATTCCATTGGAAATTCAAAGGGCTATTGCTCTTTTTAATAGTCGAAAGTGATTTGAGGGCAACTAACCCTCCTCTCACTCCCATCTTTTCCCCGAACACAGGCAATCAATATTTTAGATAGCCATTTTATTCAACTTAGTTGAAATTTTTGGAAATTAGGTCTTTAAGGATGACAACCACTCCCCCCAGCCTTCAGGGCAAGGGTTGTAAGTTATGTCCTGGGGTCATATAAGATTTTTATTGATATCTTTGTCTTAGAAAATTCAAAACGGCTCATTCAATTGGAAACTGAAAGGGCTAGTGCCTTTTTTAATAGTTGAAAGTGATTGGAGAGCGACTAACGCCCCTTTCAGGCCCACTATTTTCTCAAACACATCCAATCAAAAATTTGAGATATCCAATTGTTTCAACGTAGTTGAATGTTCTTGAAATTATGTCTTTTAGGATGATAACCCCCTCAGAGCCCTCAGTGCAAGGGTTGTAAGTTATGCCCTGGAGGCATATAAAGTATACATAAAATGTTGTTGTAGAAATTTCAAAATGAACTTATTTGATTGGAAATTGAAATTGCCCTTTTTAATAGTTAAAAGAGAGTGGAGAGTAATTAACCCCATTCTTACGCCCACCATTTCCCCAAAACATTCAACCAAAGTTTAGATATATCCATTATGTTCAACGTAGTTGAAAGTTCAGGAAATTATGTATTTAAGGATGACAGAACCCCCAGAGCCCCAAGGGCAAAGGGCGTAAGTTCTGCTCTGGGGACATATAAGGTTTCTTATAGATAGAGTTGTCGTAAAACTAACGCCCCGTAAGACTAACGCCCCTTTCACACCCACCATTTTCTCAAACACATCCAATCAAAATTTTTAGATATCCATTTTTTTCAACGTAGTTGAATGTTCTTATAATTAGGTCTTTTGAGATGATAACCGCCTCAAAGCCCTCAGTGCAAGGGCTGTAAGTTATGCCCTGGGGGCATATAAAGTTTATATGGAATGTTCTTGTATAACTTTAAAAAAGGGCTAATTGGATTCGGAAATGGAAATTGCCCTTTTTAATAGTCAAAAGTGAGTGGAGATTAATTAACCCCCCTCTTACGCCCACCATTTCCCCAAAAAATTCAATCAAAGTTTAGAGATATCCATTATGTTCAACGTCGTTGAAAGTTCTGGAAATTATGTATTTAAGGATGAGAGAACCCCCAGAGCCCCAAGGGCAAAGGGCGTAAGTTCTGCTCTGGGGACATATAAGGTTTTTATTGATAGAGTTGTCGTAAACTTCAAAAGGGGTTCATTCAATTCGAAATTGAGATGGCTAGTGCCCTTTGTAATAATCGATCGTGATTCGAGGGTAACTAACCCCCGTCTCTCGCCCACCATTCCTCCAAACGCATCCAATTTAAATTTTCAGATAGTCATTTTGTTCAACGTAGGTTCTGGAAATTAGGTCTTTGAGAATGACCCCCCCCCCCCAGCACTCAGGGTAAGGGTTGTAAGTTATGCCCTGGTGGCGTATAAGATTTTTAGTGAAAGTTTTGTCGTAGAAACTTCAAAAGGGCTTATTTGATTGGAAATTGAAAGGGCTAGGGCCATTTTTATTAGTTTAATGTGATTGGAGAGCGACTACCACCCCTCTCACGGCCACCATTTCCCCAAACACATCCAATCAAAGTTTTTATACAGCCATTTTGTTTAACGTAGTTGCAAATTCGGTCTTGGAGGATGACAACCACCCTAACAGACCTTAGGGTAAGCGCTGTAATTTATGCCATGGAGGCATATATGGTGTTTATAGAAAGTGTTGTCGTTTTGAAAAGGGCTCATTCGATTGGAAATCGAAAGGCCTAGTGCCCTTTTAATAGTCGAAAGGGATTGGAAGGCTTGACATTTTTATAGTAAAGATCGATGTGGGTATAATGTATTATTTTTGTTGTTGTTGTTGTTTAGACAAGGGGCACTTCGTATCGAAGGAGTTGTCGTGGGAATTTCGAAAAGGGCTCATTCGATTGATAATAGAAAGGGCTGATGCCCTTTTTAATAGTCAAAAGGGATTGGAGGGCAACTAATCCCGCTTCCACTCCTACCCTCCTATGCCCACCCTCCCATTTGCCCATTATGTTTAAAAACTAAATGTTGCATTAACTACTACTACTACTACTAACAACTCATCGCAGCACCAAGCCGCCTGAGGCCAACACAGCTACGCACGCTCCTCCTCCACCCCAATCTATTCAAAGCCTCCCTTTTTAAACCCGCCCACGAAGTTCCCATTTCCTTTAAATCTTTCTTTATGACGTCCTCCCAACCCAGACGGGGACGACCTGCTTTCCGTTTAGCCCTAGATGTTTGGCCGAAAAGAACAATCTTCGGCAATCTGTCATCCTTCATCCAAACAACATGCCCTAACCACCTCAACCTTTCTTTCATTATAGACCTAGAAAGCGGTATTGAACCACATTTTTCGTATAGCCTATTGTTTGAAATACGGTCAGTCAGCCGGGTACCCAGAACAATCCTTAAGCAATTTCTCTGGAAAATATCTAGCAAATCTTCGTCCGCTTTTCGGAGCGTCCATGCTTCAGAGCCATATTTGACCACTGTCATCACTGTAGCTTCTAATATTCTAATCTTGGTTTGCAGTCTTATCTTCCTATTCTTCCAGACTTTTTTTAGCTGTGAAAAAACACCCTGAGCCTTGGCTATTCTATTTTTAACATCTTCACTGCTCCCACCATCTTTACTAATAATACTACCAAGGTAAGTGAAATTGCCCACCTGATCAATCTTTTCATTACCCAACGTCACCTTTTCATCTTCACCTATTCCTAGTCTTAGTGACTTGGCCTTCTTAACATTAATTTTCAAACCAATACTAAAACCCTGAACTTGCAAAACCTCTAAAACTTCATTCATTTTGCTCACACTTTCATCTAGGATGCTTAAATCATCAGCATAATCCAAGTCCAGGAGACTTTTTCCTCCCCATTTGATTCCGTTGTCTCCCATTGCCTTTCCTTTGCTCCTTAAAACAAAGTCCATCAAAATAATCCATATAAAGGGGGATAGAACACAACCCTGCTTAACTCCTGATTTAATACAAAACCAGCTGCTAACCTCACTTCCTACCTTAACCGCAGCAGTCTTATTCTCGTACAGAGCACTAATCACTTTAATGTATTTGTCTGGTATACCATACAAGGATAAAACCTTTACTAAAGCTCTTCTATCAGCAGAATCGAACGCTTGCTCATAATCTATAAAACTGAGGACCAAAGGTGTTTGAAAACTTATACACTTCTCAATTATTAACATAAGAGTGAAAATTTGGTCAACACATTCTCTACCTTTTCTAAAACCGCACTGCTTTTCTCTTAAAACTTTGTCTACGGCATCTCTCAGTCTAAAAAGTATCATATTACTAAGCAATTTGCTACCTACAAAGACCAGACTAATGCCTCGATAATTACCACACTCACTTTTATCACCTTTCTTATAAAGTGGCTTAATTAAGGTTTTCCTAAAATCGTTAGGTACTTCCCCTTTTTCAAAAATCATATTCATAATCTCCAATAACTTATTTCTAACCTCAGAGCCACCATATTTAAGAAACTCTTTTACTACCCTTTCAGCACCTGGAGCCTTATTATTCTTTAATCCTTTTAGTACTGTTTCTAATTCCTCCTCACAAAACAAATCTTCCTTCACATCCAAGGTATCACAAACTTTTTCATTTTCCTCTATATTTTTTCCTGCAACTCTATCTCGGTTAAGCAAATTCTCAAAATGTTCGGCCCATCTTGCTTTAGCTTTTGTCTTATCGCTAATTGCCACCCCATTCCTATCTTTAACTGGGACAAGTCCGGATTGACTACTACCTCTCAATGTGTTAACGTGCCAGTACAATATTTTACTATTATGCCGTCTAGCTGCATCTTCTAAATCCTCGGCAATTTTATCCATGGCCTCCACTTCACACCTCCTTAGTTCATATTTCAATGCTTTCTCCACTTTCTTTGCATTTCTTTTGTTTTCATGTGATCTATCACTCAGATAATTCTTGTACAAGTCCTTTCTCCTTTCTATTAAACTTAAGGCTTTTTCACTAATATTCTTAGCTGCAGTTCTCGCTTTCTTCTCTAAGACACCATTAGCAACTTCACAAATTGTTTTTCTAAAATTATTCCAACCATCTTTCACATTGTCAAATTTTAAACTCTCAAGATTAGTATTCAACTGTTCCTGGAAAGCTTCTCTCAAATTCTTATCCTGGAGTCTACCAACATCATAACTTCCCGGGAGGTAATTACCCTTCCGATATTTCAGCTTTAAATTAACCCTTGACACTACTAGATGGTGATCTTTACTTTTAACATCAATAACAGCACTCCTATATACCCTATTATCTTCTATTGATCCAGCCAGTCTTCGATTTACTATAACATAATCAATAAGGTTTGCTGTCTTAACATCACGTGAATACCATGTTAGCTTATGATCCATTTTATGACCAAACACCTAATTTGTTATTACTAGATTGTTATACCTACAAAATTGCAAAAGTCTGTATCCATTACTGTTTTCTTTTCCTACACCAAATTTACCTAAGCTGGGATACCATCTATTCTTATTTCTACCAACCTGGGCGTTAAAATCTCCCAGCAATAACATCATATTTCTACGTGGGACCTTGTCTATTTGCTCCTGTAACTGTAAGTAGAATTCATCTGAGTCACTAGTATCTCCATCAGTCGGTTCTACAGGGGCGTATACTACTATAACTGATAACTTGAACTTTCTAGTCATAAAATGAGGAATTAGTATTCTATTATTAATACCTTCCCAGCCTAAACAAGACTTAGCAGCTTCCTTATTCATCATGAGCCCTACTCCCTGTCTATGTAACCTATCCTTCGTGCCTGAGTAAACAAATTCTATATCACCTAATTTCATGCTTCCTACCCCTGGGATATGAGTTTCTGAAACTCCTAATAGATCTAGTTCGAATCGTCTGAATTCGTCAGTCAAAATGTCGATACGATAGTCATTTTTTAATGTCGTAACATTCCAAGTTCCAATTTTCATGTTCTTTAAATCATTGAAATTTTTTTCGCCTCAGGAAAAGCAATGATCCCGGATACCAGTGCAGGACGGGGATCCCATATCTTCTCAAGTCTACACCGAAGTGCTTAAGCCGGCTTAGAACCGGACAGCAAGAAGTCCCTGGGACCTCCCAGGGACTTAAGATTAAATCAAATTGTTGCCTTAAGATTAAATCAAATTGCACTGTGTTAATACTAATTCCCAAGCAGGGTTCTCAATACTATCCCAAGAACGACTGAGGGTATTATGTTCAAACTTTCGGGGCTACTTCTGCTCTTAAAATTTAACCAAATTAAAATAGTGTAAGTGTATCCAAGCTATCAAAGAAAGTAAACAGATTTTTTGCGAATGGTATCAAGTTTGATAATAGAAAGCTCATTCGATTGATAATAGAAAGAGCTGATGCCCTTTTTAATAGTCAAAAGTTATTGGAGGACAACTAATCCCGCTTCCACTCCCACCCTCCCATGCCCACCCTCCCATTTGCCCATTATGTTTAAAAACTAAATGTTGCCTTAAGATTAAATCAAAACGCACTGTGTTAATACTAACTCCCAAGCAGGGTTCTCAATAGTATCCCAAGAACGACTGAGGGTATTATCTTCAAACTTTCGGGGCTACTTCTGCTCTTAAAATTTAACCAAATTAAAATAGTTTAAGTGTATCCAAGCTATGAAAGGAAGTAAACAGATTTTTTGCGAATGGTATCAAATTTTTCATTTCAGGTCAACTAGAGGAGGTATGACACTAAATTGAACAGTACTATTTGTGTCCCGATTGTTAAAAGGGCAGGCCAAATTATGAAGTCTTAAAAAACAAAAAGATTTAAAGTATTATTTCCTTTTTCCCTGAAAAGACTATGCCAATATAAAACGAACAGAAATTAATTTAAAAAAAATTCTCTCCCCTTCGTGGATCAATAAACCATGAATAAATTATCCTCAGTGAGAAAAACCATGAAAAAACATTCTCAGTGATAAAAACCATAAAAACATGCATAAATTATGCTCGTACCGGACCTTCTTACCCATCCCTACTGTTTTAGTCATAGTAGTGGTAGTAATAGTGGTAGTTTCGGTAGCAGTAGAAGCAGCAGCAGTTATAGCAGTAGTAACGTGCAAATATTGCTATTTTGGTCAATTGATCATCTCCATTATCATTTCCTAAAAGTTTAAAATTAATGCACTCAGTTATTCCTGAATAACGCCCTTTTGACAACCCATGTACACATAACATATTTGGATTTAGTTCAACACTCTCCTCAACATTCCTTGAAAGACTCGCCATAATACCCGTAGTATTTTGGGAAAGTAGAAGTCAAACATGCATGCCTTCTCTCAATAGCGTATACTATATGTAAATAGTGAAGAAATTACCTAACTCACAGTCCTTGCCCTGAGGCCTAGGGGGAGGGGGGGTTGGAGTCCCCCAAACGCCTAATTACTGAATCTTTCAACATTGCTGAAAAAAGATGTCTCGAAACTTTGTTGGGATGTTTGTTTTTGGGAAATGATTGGCGTGGGGGGGGGGAGAGGCTGGTTCCTCTCAAATCACGTCTAACCCTTAAAAAGGGCACTATAACTTGCAATTTCAGATCAAATGAGCCCCATCTGAAGTTTATAGGACAACCCATTCCATAAAAACCTTATATGCCCCCGGGGCATAACTTATAGTTTTTACCCCAGGACTCTTGGGGGTTGAGACAACCCTGGACGCATTGTTTTATGTCATTTGGAATATTTTGTTTTAAAATGGATATCTCACAATTTCAATCAGATGTGTTTCATCAAAAGAGGGGTAGTTACTGGGGGGGGGGATAGTTGACCTCCATCACTTTTGACTCTTAAAGGGGAACTAGATCTTCCAATTTTCAAACAAATGAGCCACCTCTAAAGCTTATACAACCATCCCTTCCATAAAGAACCTTAAAAGCCCCGGGGCATAACAGTAGTAAGCGCCCAATTCGTTGAAAAGGGACAAGGAAACCTACGCCTGAGGCATGGATATGTGTGTATATTTTCAAGTAATTGGGTTACCAGGGTCATTTGCAAAGAGGTACCATTTCTATAGAAGCTATAGCAATTTGAAATATCATATGGAATTTGCTTGAAGCTATATACTTTGCGTACGCCCCCGTACCAAACAGGTTGGGTATAATCTGTTTTGATTCAAGTTTTTTCTGACACAATAAACTGAATTTCTATTTCATTATATACAAGTTTTTTTTTAGGTTAAATCCGTGTCGGAAAAACCTGTGCGTTTTTTTAGTTGCCAATTATTTTTTTGTATATATTCAAGTTTCAAATTAGATTCTTCAACAGTTTTGGATAGTTTATTGAAAATAGCACTAGTGACATTTTTTTTAAGCATTTACATAGAAAATGGATAATTCTAAGCAATTTCTGGTGAGTAAAAATTCTCTCATTATTATAATAAAAAAGAAATTATCTTGTCATTAAGTTAAGGAAGAAATTCTTTCCTTACACTAGAACTAAGGGTACTTATGTACTTAGAAGCCTATTGTTTTTAGGAGCTGAAACCTCTAAATACTTCTCTTATAGGCTGAAATTTACGGTGCGATTTTTATCAAGATCAGTGGGCCTTTTTAGAGATGTTTTTGAAAAAAGTGCTTAGCTTTCGATCGGTAATTTAGGATTAGAATAAAATGATGATTCTTTTAATGTATTAATTGTTACAAAAGCTTCCTTTTTATCAAGATCAGCGGCTTTTTTTTTTTTTTTAGGGATGTTTTTGAAAATACTTCCAGGCCAGTCTGCATTTACGGTGTGATTTTTATAAATATAAGTTAACCTTTTTAGGGATGTTTTTGAAAAAATGCTTAGCTCTCGATCGGTAATTTGGGGTTAGAATAAAATGGTAATTCTTTTAATGTATTAATTGTTACAAAAGCTTCCCTTTTAGAGTTTCGGTTTGTTCCTTACTTATAGTTCGCTACCATGTACTGCTGGAAAATGTATTTCAGTGATATTTTTAGATCATAGTAGCCTAATTATATTTTTAGTCTTTAGAAGAAGAAGAAACAAATCAATTTAGAATCTATTACGACTTCTTTTGTCTTCTATAAGTGCGTGGATAAAAATTCTAATTGGCATTTTTTGTTTTTAATTCAAAAAATGCTTGGTTTAAGTTTTCTTTTACAAGATACTCAGACAGGAAGGATGGGGCACATAGATAGGGAGTAAGATTCGCCTTATGATGCTTTTAGTCTTTAGAAGAAGAACCAAAACAATTTAGAATCTATGCTGCTTACCTTAGTTTAAGAGCTGAAAATCATTCTAAAAAATCTAAATTTGTAACAATGAGTATTTTATTTTGATAATAAAGGAAAATATAAATATTTATTTAATTGAAAAAAAAAATTTTTTACAATAATTTAAATGCCTAACATAAAATGAATTATTTTACAAACAAAAAATGCATTTTTTTTTCATGTTAAATTTTACCCTTTTTTTTTTCAAGTAAACGCACAATTTCAAAATCACCCATTCTGAAAATAAGGAAAGATATAGCGACTTTATATTAATACCTGCTTCAAGAACATAAATAATCAAATTCGCAGCTAGAAGTAAACGAGACCTGGACAACCCAATGGCCGCAAATCTTTTAATGACAGGGTCCTCTGACCCCAGTGTTAGCTCCATGCCAGCTGGAAGGAAGATGAAAAGGGGATGGACTGCTTCATATAATGCCTCAGCTCAGCCTACTGAAGATTGTGAGACTGACACCCTTCAAGTTTTGCCAAGGAGTTCAGATATAGAAGCCCAGTCATAATTTGTAATTATATACATAATTTTTTTTTTCTATCCATATTTTGAAAAATAAGGTAAATTTTCTCAGGAGCTTTTGATGAGTAAAAAACTTAAAATTTGTTTCTAAAAACTATTTCATTTTCTTTCATTAACCAAATTAGTGGTATATAAAGGAATGTTTATCACGCATTTATATAACAAAAAAAACCTTACATTGTAAATTCTAACAAAGTCGCATAATATTCCATTAATTCAAATTGTCATTTTAAGCAAAAACTAACTTTTTGAAAAAAAAACAAAAAAAAACGATTTGATACTTCAAATGTTTATATCACTCCTAAAAGTAAATTCGTGAGCTAAGCCCTGTTAATTCATACAATCCGTCAAATAAAGACCATAAGTCTTTACTCTAAGGTGAATGCTAATTTGTCCTCTTGTAAAGGGGACTTTAAATAGAAAGATGTCTATCTTCGATAAGCAATTAACACAGGAAAAAAGGTTTTTTAATAATTTCTAAATATATATTCACAGCGATGTCAAGAAATATTATTTAGGCGAACCTGTTTTTGGTCATTTCATTGAAACGTTGAGGTGTTTTCGATAAAGAATTTGAGACTGTTCTATTTAAACAGTGTTGTGAAGTTTGATACCCCCCCCTCGAACGGGCATCGATCCTCCGCCCTCGACGGAAGCTCCCGGTTCCAAGGGTCCTCCCCGGGAGGGGGAGGGGGAGGGGGCTCTAAAAAAGGACCATCTAACATTTTTAATTGCACTTTAATTGTTGATATGGATGGAGAAAAAATTTCTTCTCTCTTAACATCCTTTATTTAGCCCAGGTGAACTTCAAACAAATCCGTTGGCAAAATACATAGAAAAATACGGATTATTGAGAAGGTAACAACATCAACCTCCAACATATGGGATTCGTGTCCGTTAACTGAAGCTGAGGAGCAAGTGTTCATACAGCATACCACATCAGTCGAACGATGGTCAAATTTCATTGAGAGTTATAATGAAGAGGGTCAAACACTCGAATTGGCCCCATATTTTGCATTTTATTTTAAAAAATTTTTAGAATAAAACCATTAGTTTTTTTATCATTCTATTTTTCTAACTTACCCTTCTAAGAAAAATACTAAATTTTCCTGACTAAAAAAAAAAAAAAAAAAAAAAAAAAAAAAAAATATAAGTTTTTTAAAATTTTAATTTGACATTATGAAAGACATAAGACAATGTAACTTTTTTTTCTTCTTCTTTTAATTGTTCAGGTGATGGTGTTGGTTGTGTGACAATGACTGATAAATTGACAAAGTTTATTAACTATATAAAAAAAAAAAACAAAGAAAAATAAAATTTTTTTTTTAAATAAAAAATAAAACTTTTTTTTTCTACAGATTAAAAATATAGCACCACCAGCGACACCATTGAGTGATGAAGCGAGTATATTTACATGACCAATTCTGTCACCACCAGCAGAGTTCAGGGATGAAGCTACACTGATTCTAGAGAATTTGGAGGGGCAAAGAGGGTTCCTTAACGATGTTTTTGGGGAAATGGCTAGCCTGCATGACTTAAGCTGTGATATTGACATGCTTGAGGATCCGGGGTGGACAGATAGTTTCATGCGTGAATATTTAGGTGATTCTACAAGTAAATTTGAACCGGGTCCTCATAACGAAATTCTATCAGAGGACAACACCGGCTGGCTCGACCAATTGTCCCCAAACACCTTGGAATATGTACTAGGGGACCTCATGCCACATCCCCCCAATGTGATTGAACAGACTGGGAGTGGTGTTATTGACAATTCTCTGTCACCCGCCACCACTCCACTTAATGCTATAGATAGAAGTAGTAATACAACAGCAACAGTATCCCCTCTTCCGGATTTTTTTCTCTCCAACTCTGCCTTGCATCACACATTGGTCTACAGCGCCAAATTCGGTGACCCTTTCAACTCTCTAGTGTCGGGGGATATAATAACAGATCCCCTGGCCATTACACATTCATATACTGATAAGATTCGAGCCATTCTTGAACAACACAGGGGGGTGTGGGGAATGGGGGTCAGTTTAAAAGCATCAATAGCACTAAAAATATTTTTTTTAAACGAAAGTGAGGGTGAGATGTATTAGAAATACTTGCACACAGAGATGTTGGCAATACACCCGCATTTATAAAATTTTGGGGTGATTTTTCTAATTCGGGCTAATAGTATTAAAAGCAAGTGTGAAATTTGTAACGAGGGGGGTAGTGAATCTGTGGTTTTATTTATTGAAAGTTGAAATGTTAGCATCGGTAGGTTTAAAAGGGATTTTATTGTAAGAAGAGGGCGTAGGGAGAGGGCAATTGAATTAAAATATCACTCAGATTTAGAGGGGTGTAGGGGGATACAACGAATCTGTTTCGATACGAGGCTGCAGTGTTTCAAGTATGCGTTTTTAATTGCGGCATACAGACCTCTGCTCAATGATGCCACTAAGAAAAGTTGGACAAAATGACAGTTAATGGTATGGAGAGTTCAAAGGTCTCCAAAGTAGATTTTAATTGTTTAAATGGTTGATTTCCCGTGACAGTAAAAGGAATAGATATTTTTGAGCGGGCTAATGCACATTTAAAGATTGGTGTCACGGTGTTACAGTATGAACCAGAATTTAAGAGGGTCAGCGTTCCGATAAGAAGGGTGTATTATTTCCAGTGCGGGCTTCTTCAATTGAATCAGTAGAACATTTGATGTGGCTTCTATACACCCCACCCACAGACTCCGATTCAATTGGTTATTTCAATCCAATTACGAATATTAATAGGGTTCTAAGTGATGGTAAAACGGGGCAGGGAGGTGCGTGTTTTTACTGTTCAACATACCTCTCAAGATTTCGCTCTGATTTAAATTTAAAGCATCACATGAAGCAATGTAAACGTCATGGATATCAGGCTCTGGGGACAGTAAGCGGAGATAGAGCGATCTTAAGTTTTAAAAATTTTCAAAACACACTCCTGCAGAGCAATAAGATCGCTTTGGACTGCGAAGCTAAGCTGAAAGACTTGTATGATCCTTCAAATTCAAATCGTTTTAAAATACATGAAGTCATCGGAGTTTCTTACACTTTCATGAAATGAGATTCTAATTATACCAGGCTATTGCTAGATGACGGTGAGATATTGTGTGACGGTGAAGACTGCATGTGCTCGTCAGTGGTCAGTCTAATCAAAACAGCGAACAGTGTAATTTCGCGCCTTCGTTACACAAATTCTCATATGTTCCTATTACCATATGACAGATGGGTATTTAAGTATCGTACAATTTGTTGGGTGTAGAAAGAGGAATTTGATGTTGGTGTTGGGACTGTGGGGTTGAGGAAGGTAATCAACAAAGATCGTTTGTCGTAGGAAAGCACATTGAGAGTAAGTCCCTTTTGAGGGGTAACACATCAGTCGTACCATTTAAACGCTAGACAACAATATTTCGTACCGGTTCTTATACACAATTCCAATTACGACTTAAAGTTTATTTTACCGGCGTTGGCCCGCATTCCCAAGAGGGGAGTTGTAGATAACGCATGGATTGATGGTTCTTTTTCTTATAATATCATACCTAAATCATCGGAGAAGCTACTGCTGCTAGAATTAATTTCGAAAACTGTTGAAAAGGGTAACACGTGCCTGAATAAAATCCGTTTTTCAAACTCGTTCAGCTTCTTCCCCAAATCTTTAAGTCAATTGATTCAGGTGCAGAAAAGTGACAATTTTGATAGCTTCCCCCTCCTAAAACAGCGTGGCCCCGATGATGAAATGTATGATTTATTAATATGTAAGGGCATATATCCATATGCTTATTACAACTCTGGCTTAAGTTTGGAAAATGTTTTATCTCCACTCATTTAAGTCTTAGGCTAGTCTTTTACGGGGAGCAAGGGCGCCCGTAGTGACTATAAATTTTCTAGTATGGGTTGGGCGAAGGACAGGTTTCCAAGTTGGTGGGATTATTGTAAGCTATACTTGGACAGTGACTTACTCACTCTTCTGGATATTGTTTGTAAAAATACGGATAAAATCTATGGGGTCTTGGGTTTGTATTTTGGTTTTTATTTTTCCCCCCCCCTTTTGGTGATATACTTTAAACATAAAATCAGCAAATACGAAATAGGTCTGATTGCAGTTGTGTATCAGCATCGGTTTGTAGAGAGATCACTGCTAGGGGGGTATGTTTTTCCCGGAGATCGTATCATGAAAACTGATCCGAGTGGACAGCACACCGATGAAAAGTCGGACGCAGTTTTTTGGGATATGAATTCTCTTTACCCATCGGCAATGTCTCACTACTGTTTGCCGTGTGGCAATTATAAATGGCTTGACAATCCGTGTGCTTCGAATTTGCCCGACATTGCCAGTGTTGAGGAGAATGGGGCACAGGGATGGTTTTTTGAAATTGACGCTGAAATACCCATGGAAATCCATGACTCGGTAAAAGACTTTGTTTTTCCGTGCATAAATTGACCGGTGGGTAGGGACTCTCTGAGCCCCTACAATTTGTCTTTAGTAGAGGACGGGAGTATGCACTGGGTACCTTCAAAACAAAAACTAATTGCCGACCTCAACCCGAAACAGAATATCGTTGTTCATCACGTGCTATTAATATGGATGGTGTCCAATGTTTTCAAGGTCACAAAGATTCATAGAGCCCTCCGATTAGATCAAAAACCTTACATAAAAACGTTTTTTGAAGTTTTTGTCAATAAGCGTTCACAAGCGAAAACGAAAGTTGAAAAAGAAGTCTATAAACTCATTTTGAACTCAGCTTTCGGTTAAATGTGAGAGAGCGTACGACACAGAAGTCGATGTGACATTGTAACCAACCACAAAGATTGTGCTTGAATAATTGAGGATACAAACTTCACATCTTTAACAATCATAGAATCCAATATGGTTATCATACATCGCAAGAAAAGAAAAATTGTATTAAATAAAATATTGCAGGGGGAAGTGCAATAACTGAAATATCCAAGAAACTCATGTTGTCATTTTATTATAATGTATGCAAGGTACAGTGACCGATTGATTTACAAGTTCAAGTGTACTACTGTGAAACTGATTCACTCCTTTTAAAAGTCAAAACTGAAAATCTATTGAATGATTTGGAAAATGGCGAGTACATTAGCTCACGAATGGACTACACTAACTGGGAGGAATCCCTCTACCCAGAGCTATTGAAACGCCAGGCCCCAAATCAATTTTTAATGTTAAAATCTGAAACGGGTAGCGATCTGATATCCAGTGGTGTGTTTCCTGGACCGAAGGTATACTGTGTGGAAACGCACGGCAAGGATATCAAACCAGTTTGCAAGGGAGTCCCTACCCACTTTGTAAAAAATAATGTCGACCTGAGTGTGTATAGAAACTGTGTGTAACGTAGTCTAGTGCCAAGGGCGAAAGTCATGGCGATTCGCTCTTTACAATTTAAAAACTACACAGTTAGAGTTGAGAAAAACGCCATGTCTGCAATATCAGACAAAGTGTATGTATTTGAGGTTAGTGTGACGTTACTACCACACGGTCATTATTTAATTTCAGACCGAGTTGAATGTACAGAGTACATAAAACAACTCGGTCTAAAAAAATTAACTTAAATTCACTAAAAAAAAAAAAGTATAAATTGGGTGGGAGGGATTTTTTTGGGGTAATTAGGTTTTTTTTAATTCTTTTTTTTTCTATTACAATCAATTTTCAATGTGTGTGTGTGTGTGTGTGCAAGGCAGATCAATTTCCAGTATTTAATACCAGCCCCGGCCCGGGCCCCCCCCCGCGGGCCCCCCGCGCCCGGCGCTTCCCGGCCCCCGGCCGCCGCAGCGGCCTTCCCCCATGGGGGGGGGGACTTGGGGACCCCAAAATTTAAAAAATTGTAAGTAAAAGTGTATGATATTATTTCACAAGTGTGTGCACATTAGTCCAAGAAATGTTGTATTTTTTTATAAATAAATAAATAAAAAAAAAAGTGTATTTATTTAAGTGTTTTTTTTTCTAGTGGTTATGTAAATGTTGTTTTTTTTATTATAAATAAATTAAAAAAAAAGTGTATTTTTTTTATTCATGTTTAATGTACCTTTTTCAATGAAGTATTTTTTAAAAAGTATTGTCACTTTTTTTTATGTATATAATAAAAGAAAATATTATTCTTTATTCTTCTTCTTCTCGTTATTATTCTTGAACGGAGTAGTAGTAATAGGAAAATTATTTAGTTATTAGACAGTCATAGTCTACAGTTAGTTGTCTAGGTGAACTGTTGAATGGAACATTTATCAATTTAAAACACCATTCAGATCGTTTCTGTGCGGACCGTCAATGTCGGGCAAAACAACACTCTTAACTAAAATAATTAAAAATTGTGATAAAATATTTGTGAAAAAGCCGAAAAAAATCTACTATTGCTTTAGTATTTGGCAGGAGTCATATGATAAAATAAAAGCGATTGCCACCACCACCATGGGGTTGGTGCAGATACAATTCATACAGGGACTTGATGTTTTCAGCATTATTAAACAAAACTCTTGGTTGATTATTGACGATCTTGCTGAATCTATTGAACTATGGTCCCAGGAAATGCTACAACTGTTCATTGTTCGCTCTCATAACGAACAGATTTACGTTTCTCTGGTTCTAAATAATCTCTTTCATTAGAGCAAATGTATGCGACCACTTGCATTGAACTGTACCTACTATATCATCTACATAGTTGTTCGTGATTCTAGCTCGCTAATAACTCTCAATAAAAGAATCTACCCGGGAACCCCCAAATTTCTGCTCTCAGCATACAATTGGGCAACTAATAGACCCTACGGCTACATCCTATTGGATCTTAATCAAAATACACCCGAGGATCTGCGTGTAGTCGCAGATATTTTTGACAATGAAATTAGAGTATATCTCCCCGTAAACACTAAAAAGAACTATTAGTTGCTATCATGACACTGAAGAAACTACATGAAAATAGACATTTGTTTTCAGTTCTAAGCAGTTCAAAACCTCTGCTTAGGAAAGCAATACTCAAACACGGTATTGACAACGATTTCACTAATCTAATATCAGAACTTTGTTTAAATTTGACCGAGGGTAATGTTCAAGTGCCAGAAGTAGTTAAGCAACAGGAAAAGAAACATCGTTCCATTGTACGTAAATTGGCATCTAAAAAGAAAGGAAAGAATTTTAAAAGGAAACGACTTCTTAAGGCGGGCGGTAGCTTTTTCACACTTTTACTGCCAATAATAGCAGGACTTGTAAACAGTTTTCTCTAAAAGAGAGAGAGAGAATGGCAAAACCCTATAAATTGACACCAATAGAACTCGCTCTCTCACCCATCGAACACTTTGAGAAAAATCTGAGTAAATTCCTTGGTAATGAAAATATTAAGGATGATAAAAACTGCTTTTACTTCAAGATGCACTTCTCCGAGTGAAAAAACAAAGGTCCTCTCGCTCGAAGCCCACTGCTGCTGCTGATCGCAAAAAAGAATCATCTCCTCAGCATTCTGCTGCTGCTGCTGGAACACAATTAAAGAAGGAGGAATTGGATTCAATTGTATTGAAAATTGGAAATCTAATGCCCCCACTCATTTCGTGAAAAAATAACAAGACTCCTAGCCTTTCTCTTGGACAGTGATCACATTCAAGTTGAGAGCACTGGGACAGGGATCATAATTCAGGGCAAGAGCTATAATCTACTTTATTTAATCTATGATATGGTTACAAATCGTAAAGGAATATTATAATTTTACACTCATCTATACAAATTTACAAATATAATAAAATTACACAACATTATTATTTTAATTAGAAAAATTCTAAAAAAATTTACTGAGCATTCGTCATCGTCATCAACAACAACAACAACAACAACAACATTGTCACCATTAAAAAATTACATGTCAGAAGATTATTTTAAAAAGAAATTCTAAAATAAACGCACAAAGCATACAGATAAAAAAAATCAAAGACGCATCTAGTCAACGTCACCACCAAAAACCCGGATACACAAGGGTGGCAGTCGTTACACAACGTGTTTAAGTTCCCAATGGTTGAAGTTCTGAAAGGTGTTTATGAAAATATTGGTGAGGCGGGGAGTTTAAGTTCCCCCACAACTCTTTCCAAAGTCACTGGTGTTCGCACTAAAAATGTACAAGACTATCTACAAAATGAATCAAGTTACACTCTGCATAGAAATCATAGACTTCGTGCCAATCAATATCGAAAAACTAAAGCCTTTTACCCATTGCATATAATGCAGGCAGATCTCCTGACTCTAGATGAACTTCAAAGACGTCACAATACACCGTACAAGTACATTCTACTTGCAATCAGTGTTTATAGTCGCTATGCATATGCAATTCCATTGCGATCAAAGAGAGGTGTTGAAGTTGCTCAGGCCATTGAAAGTATTCTCCAACAGGATTCGTATAAAAAAATTCAAACGGATCGCGGTAGTGAATTTTTTAATTCCCATGTTGCAAAAGTATTAGAGAAATATAGTAAACTGCTCTATCATAGTCACAGTACTATAAAAGTTGCATTAGCCGAACGATTGATAAGAACTATTCGACTTTTAATATCAAGATATTGTACATTAAAAAATACATCGGCTTTTATTCATGATCTTGATAAAATCATGTTGATTTATAATCAACGACCTCATCGATCATTGTCCAACTCTACGCAAATGGAAGTTCATCATTCTGATCAAGATACAATTGACACCTTTCTTAAACAGTATTCCAATGAATCGGCTGTCAAGAAGATGAAAAATAAATTCAATGTTGGTGATACCGTTCGAATTAATAGAACAACTAATGTTTTTGAAAAGGGGACTTACTTGTGGTCCACAGAACTTTTTAAGGTGGCAAAAATCCTAGACACTAAACCGCTAACTTATCGCCTGCGTGATACCAAAGATGAGGAGATTCTCGGCGGCTTTTATGACTATGAACTACAAAAAGTTGAAAATGCAAGTGAAATCTATCAAATTGAAAAGATATTAAAGAGACGTACTCGCAGGGGTAAGAAACAGTTACTTTTTCGGTGGCTAGGATACAACTCTGATTTTGATTCTTGGATCGGTGTTGAAGATATTGACAATGCCCAATGATTTCTATGTAGCTTTCATGTCCAACGTTTCCGATCCTCTCTACAATGACTTGAATACGACAAGTTATTTTTGGACAAAACTCTCCCCCACCATCAAATTTGACGGTGCATATGAAGTGGCTCTTGTCGACTGTATTCTCAAAAATACCTATGACATCCTGAGAAAGGATCGTAAATATGAAATGAAAATTAGACCCTATGATTGGCCGCCACCACCAGGTGATCAAGAACAAATTTAAAAAAATCAATTGGATGGATTATCCATATGTTGAATTACCCTACGAGGAGCTCGCCTGTATGAATGATTTATGTCGTACTATCAATAAAAGAATTTCTGCTCTTAAAAAAGGAGCTTTTCATTTCAACTATTCAAAGGAGGAGGGTAAGATCTACATTAGTTCACCTATTGCCAATGAAAAGGTTATTCTCAATGATAACCTAAAGGACGTTCTTTGGTTTAAGCTCAATATCGTCACGATTAAAACTGCCGGAAATACTAACTTCTGTTCCAAATGTGACACGCATACCTTTTCCATCGACCCATGTATTTCTCACTATCATTTATGCGTGGAAACACTTATAGCTATCAGTTCAGATGCTCTACTTCTCTGAGTTACGGAACGAACAAGTAATCGCGATCATGTTCCCCACTACAATATAAAGTATCTTCAGTATATTCCCGTAAACACTTCCTATTTGGAACTCTGTCAGTTAACACTAAGAACCGAATTAGGTGATTCTCTAGCAATTTCAAAAGGCTTAGCAGTGATTACATGTCATTTTCGACCCATTGGCAACGACGGCATAATCACCTAAAATGAATAATAGGAGAATCCCATTCGTCAGTCCCGATATTGATTGAGATCTTGATATTGTCAGGTCGCGACAAATAGTGACTGAATTGAGCTACTACAAGGGGCATACTACAATGTCTGGCTATGGTCTAGGTAGCTAGTTCGCTAGGCTATTTCGTTCTTCACTACCCCTTGCCATAAAATATCTTGTACCTGCTGCATCGAATTTTGCTGCCTCCACACTACAGGACTGGAGGTCGGGCAAGAATTTCAAGGAGAGTGCTAAGGAAAATATTAGATCTTCAGCAAGAGCTGTTGGTGAGCAATTAAAATCTTGACAAAATGGGGAGGGATTGAAAAGGAAGCGTTCGCGTCATTCACTCATCAGTCTCAACCCAGGTAGGAAGCAAAGGACATCAACAAGTACTTTGAGAAATAAAACAATGAAGGCCAATAGGCAACAGAGGAAGAAAAAGAAAAAGATTGTTAGATCAAACAAGAATTTCGTCTCTTAAGATGACTTATCCCCCCCACAGGGAATCATATCCATCAATCAGGTCCTAATTGAATCTATTCAATGCTGAAAATGTTGATGTCAACGTCAAGTATGGCTACTATGAACAATTTCACCCTCAACATCCCCTCTCGGACAATATACACTTTCAAATATTTTCCAATGAAGACTATTTCATTGACTTGTCATCAAAATTTATTTATTTAAATATTATGTTGAAGGAAAATTCAGATAATAAAAATACAAAATACGGCAACTGTATCTCATATGAAAAATGTAGTATACAAAAACTATTCAAGCAAATTAATGTATTTATTAATGTAACATTGGTGAGCACTAGCAATAATTTATCCAACTATGCAAGCTACATACAATTTATGATGATGACACCAAAGGCGAACAAGGAGATGAGAGGACAGTCGCTGGGCTATGAACATCGATCAAGTGTTAAAACTGACGGTGAGTTGACTACTGCAGTGACCCAAGAGGATCATCTGGTTGAAAAATTAATTGATGTTATAGTCAATATATCAAAATTGCTACCTCACAATGTCAATATAGATGTAAATTTACAGATAGCACCAGCAAATTTCATTTTGAGAAAAACCCTTCCTGCTGTCCCTGATGCACAATATATTATCACATCGTCAATTCTCCATGTCCAAAAACAACAGGTTATGAGCTCTGTTGCATTGGCAGTGGAAAAGCTAAGAGCCAATGATAACAACATTAAACTTCTTGTCCCCCATACAATCACCAACCACCGTCACAGTGCCACCGGTTCTCGTAGCTATAGCTATTCATCATTTATCAATGGAGAAATCCCATCAAAATTGGCTTTCGCCTTTGTGAAGAGCGGCAGTGCCGTTGGATCCTGGACTGAATCCCCCCCCATCATTTTAATTTTTTCGGTCTATCTAGCCTTGTGTGCAAAGTGAATGGTATTCCACTGTACACTCTATCATTTGACAAAAAATCCTATAGAACTCTATACGAGTTGACAATGCAATCCCTAGATCATGACTCTCAACTATTTGAAAATGGAATAACCTATTCAATGTTTTCAAAAAATCATGGGGTTATTGTTTTGGATTTGTCTGGCACACAGGATATGACCATAGTACGAACAGGGAATGTACGTTTAGAGTGTAAATTTGCCAATGCTCTGACTGAGAGTATCACGCTAATATCACTGAGTCAATTTGAAACCTATTGGGAAATCACACCCGACGGTAGTGTTCTACTAGATCATGCACCCTGAACACAATTCAAACAAACAGTACATTTAGTATCGATCCATATATGTTTCAATAAAATTCCTATTGCATACCTTCGGACGTAAGTGAAGAAATTTCATGTGTTAACAATACCCTAATCAGTTTTAATGTAAGTCCGTTGACTTAGACTAATGTTTATTTGTTATTCATCTTTCAAAAATCAAATTACGTTGATCTTTCCTATCCTCTTAGCATGTTACATAAGTTATGTACTCTATACACACGAAACTTGATTAAAATTTGAGGGAAAACTTTTATTAAAAACTACCGTAGTCTACAATATTCAGTTACTAGGACATGTTTATTTCACGAGCTCCTGATTTTTATGTTCACATGTCGTGGTTACACCTACAAGCAGTTTCTCAACATCTACGTTTACTTACCTCAATTGAACGACTTTCTAGTGGAGAAAATACTTACAAGTTTATTTAATATTGATTTTAGTGCCCTAAGAATAAAATGTTCTAAAGATTTATGTGAAATTGTTTATTAATAAAAAAATTTATATGCATGATAAAACGACTTTTCTACTCTTTAGATCTCATCCACTACTAGGTATTTGTCAACAACAACTAGAGCAGGTAGATTATCTGAATTCATATTGCACTGATCCTGATATAGTGCAGTGTCAGGGTCACATTTTCTACAGTAGAGTGTAACTTCACTCTTGTTATATCTCTTTGTATAGTCAATGATACTATTCGCATTCATTCTCTCGAATTCACATGTTTTAATTTGCGTATTTGAAGCAATTTCACAAACAGTGTCCTCAAGTGTCTAATCACATTCCGTCACAGCCAAATAAAAATCAGTGGGCTGATAATCATAACACCCAGTGTCTTCACAACTATGACGTAGAAACCATATTCTTTTGTTGTTCGAACAGTTGAATTGTTGACCCGGTTCCTCCTCCCAGAACAATCTAAAACCACGACGATACCAATTTCGTAGCAATAAACTAAAATCACGGTTAGGATTCTTTCCAATCATACCGGGATATGTACTTTCCCACTGCTTGCATTTATCATAATGACAATTGGAGCATAGGTGACCTCTAGGATGAGAGTCACACACCTCTTCAAGACAGGAATTACAACCTTTAATTTGTACAGCATATCCGCTATGCAATTTACACGGGTTGCATAATCTACACTTTTCATCATACTCCTCAATCATTGTGCAATTCTCACATGATGACCAGCTGCCCTGTGTGTACATACATAACGGGCATGTATGGAACATTTTGTCATGCGTTAACGCTCTCACCGCCACAATTAAACTGAGATAGCAACAAAAAAAAAATTGACTGAGAGAGAGAGAGAGAGAGAGGAGTAAATCATCCTTGAACACCATCTTTCTCACGAAAAAAAAGTCCAAAATATCAAAACTAATTTTTAAAAGTACATCCACAATGTCATTTTGCCGTGTTGTGATGAATATATCAATAAACTGTGTAAATGCATTTGGGGCACAATGTAGAAGCTTCATGCAATAGTCTAATGATGGAGAATCAGTTTTCATTATATCAACAAGTATTCCCCGAGAAAATATCTTCCTTTGAATAGACAACTCAAGAAAATCATAATCTATAATTAAATATTTTTCAATAATAACTATATTCCTAATGATTCGATCTTTATCTAATCTATCCATTTTTTTTTTTTTTTTTTATTCATAACTCTCTCACTATTAACTTCAGACTAAAAATAATTTATTTTTTATACTCTATGAAAAATAAGCGTGTCTACTTTAGAAAAAGAAAAAAATACCATTTATTTAGAAACATTTTTATTGAACATAATTACAATAATAATATTCACTGAAGCATTTTGTTCTCATCAATATAATTCGATAGGACATCTAACGCTGACCGAAGTTTATTTATATGGAGAATATTTACTTTTCCAGAAAAACACAGCTGCTCCTCCTGCTTAAATTTGCTTAATGATATCACGTATCTCGCATACATAATGTCCCATTCAAGACATAGTCTACAGTCAGCAGTTATTTCCACAGCTACATTAGGTAATCGTATATCGCTGCTGGTGCTGCTGTCGGTTCAATCATTAATCTCCAATAATTTAAATTCACCACTCATTTTTTTTTTTTTTTCACTAATATAATTGCAAATAAAATATTATATTTTAATTATATTCTACTAATAATAATATTTGTAAAGAGAACTATTCCTTTTATTCAAATCATAATCATCAATCAATTTATAATCGTTACGTTTGCCAAAGGTGTTATGACCTGTAGAATTGGACTACCAGAAAAAACCTGTTTCGTACGGGGGCGGAAGCAAAGTATATAGCTTCAAGCAAATTCCATATGATATTTCAAATTGCTATAGCTTCTATAGAAATGGTACCTCTTTGCAAATGACCCTGGTAACCCAATTACTTGAAAATATACACACATATCCATGCCTCAGGCGTAGGTTTCCTTGTCCCTTTTCAACGAATTGGGCGCTTACTACTCATAACTTACAACCATTGCCCTCAGGCCCTGGTGTTTTGTAACGACCCAAAAAGCCTTGTTATAGGATCTTTGGACTATTTTGAATAAAATGGCCATCTCAAAATTTCTATTGCCTGCATTTCGGGAAAAGACAACGTGTGTGTGGGGAGAGGGCTAGCTGCCTGCTGATCACTTTGACTCTTAAAAAGGGCACTAAAACTTCTGATTACCAATCTAATGAAAACCCTTGGAAGTGTTTACGATTACCTTTTCTATTAAAACCTTATATGCCCCCAGGGCATAACTTACAACCCTTGCCCTGAGGACTGTGGGGCGGTGTCGTCCTCTAAGACATAATTTCTGGACCCTCTAACTACATTGATTACCCTTTCTATAAAATCTTATATGCCCCTAGAGCATAACTTACAACCCTTCCCCTGAGGGCTGTGGAGTGGTGTCGTCCTCAAAGACATAATTTCTGGACCCTCCAACTACGCTGAACAGAATTGCTATATCAAAATTTTGATTCGATATGTTTGGAGAAATGATGGGCGTGGAAGGAGGGAGGATTGGCTGCTCTAAAATTACTTTTGAATCTTAAAAAGAGCACTATAACTTCCGATTTCAAATCAAATGAGCCACATCTGAAGTTTATACGACCAGCCATTCCATAAAAACCTTATATGCCCCTAGGGCATAACTTACAATCCTTTCTCCAGGTCTCTGTTGGGGTTTGTCAACCCTAGAGGCAACGTTATATGATCTTTGGACTATTTTGAACAAAATTGCAAGCTCAAAATTTCAATTGGACGCATTTCGGGACAAAAAGACGTTTATGAGTGGGGTGGGTGGGTAGACGCCCTCCGATCACTTTGACTCGTAAATAGAGGATAGAACTTCGGACTACCAATCCAATGAGCCCCTTCCGAAATTTATATGACCACTCTTTCTATAAAATTCTTTTTTGCCTCCTGTGCATAACTTACAACCCATAACCTGAGGGCTGTGGGGGTTTGATATCCTCTAAGACATATTTTCCTGACCTTTCACGCTGAACAAAATGGCTATTTCGAAATTTCAATTGGATGTGTTTGGGTAAATGATGGGTGTGGGGGGGGGGTTGCCCTCCAATCACTTTCGATTATTAAAAAGGGCACTAGGCTTCTCAATTTGCAATCGAATGAGCTCTTTTTAAAGTTTCTACGACAACTCCTTCTATACGAAGTGCCCTGGTCTAAAGCAAACCAAAAAATAAAAATACGTTGTGCCAACATCGTTCTTAACTTAAGCAGCGCTGTTGCGCTGCCTATGACAAAAGATATCGTTCCACAACAAGGTTCCGTTTTTCGCAATTTTGTGCTGTAGAACATAAGTTTTTGTCTAAAGAGGGTCAAAATACTTGAAACTTTAAATTCCAAGATTCATTGATTTTTAATGATCTAAATGACAACATAGGTTGTTTTTAGTCCCCCATCTTGAAAACGGCAGCAAAGTGGTGTTTTCTGCCATTTTGTACCACAATGGTTCAATTTTTGTTCAAAGAGGGTCAAAATGCCAGGGAATGCAAGTTCTAATACAGCCAATTAATTTTTCTGGGTCTACATCGATAAATGGGAGGTTTTGAGTTCCCCAAACCGTGAAAGACGGTTCTAAATTATGATATTAATGTCACAGTGAGTTCCATGTTTATTCATAAGTCGTCAGGGGATAATGAATCTTTTAATCAGCCAAAGATATTATGCCACAGTAAACTAGCGTTTTCTGCTATTTGTGCCAAAAACACCAGTTTCACCCAAAGAGGGTCAAAATCGTCATGATAAATGAAAATCAAATAGAGGAGTTTCACACCCTCTCCCGGATCTTGAAAAATGGTTAGCATGCATTATTTATTTCAAATTTTTTCTATCATGCTAGCAGGCTGCTACAAGGTCATTCTAAGATAGATGTTTAATGGCTCCATTAATAGAAGCGGACTCTACTTGTTTTTTAAAACTACTACTACTACTACTACTCACAACTCACTGCAGCACCAAGCCGCCTAAGGTCAACACAGCTACACACGCTCCTCCTCCATCCCAATCTCTTCAAAGCCTTCCTCTTTAAGCCTCCCACGTAGTTCCCATTTCCTTTAATTCTTTCTCTATGACGTCCTCCCACCCTAGACGAGGACGACCTGCTTTCTGTTTAGCCCTAGACGGTTGGCTGAAAAGAAAAATCTTTGGCAATCTATCATCTTCCATCCACACAATGTGCCCTAGCCATCTCAACCTTTCTCTCATTATAGCCCTAGAGAGCGTTATTGAACCACATTTTTCGTACAGCCCATTGTTCGAAATACGGTGAGTCAGCCGGGTACCCAGAATAATCCTTAAGCAATTTCTCTGGAAAACATCTAGCAAATCATCATCCGCCTTTCGAAGCACCCATGATTCAGAGCCATATTTGACTTGTTATCTCTGTAGCTTCTAATATTCTAATCTTGGTTTGCAGACTTATCTTCCTATTCTTCCAAACTTTTTTTTAACTGTGAAAGAACACACTGAGCATTGGCAATTCTATTTTTAACATCTTCACTGCTCCCACCGTCTTTACTAATAGTGCTACCAAGGTAAGTGAACCTGCCCACCTGATCAAACTTTTCGTCTTCACTTACTCCTAGCCTTAGTGACTTAGTCTTCTTAACATTAATTTTCAAACCTATTCTAGCACCCTGAAATCGCAAAACCTCTAAAGTTCATTCATTTTGATCACACTTTCATCTAGGATGCTTAAATCATCAGCGTAATCTAAGTCCAGGAGACTTTTTCCTCCCCATTTGAATCCGTGGTCTCTCATTGCCATTCTTGTGCTCCTTAATACAAAATCCATCAAAATAATCCATATAAAGGGAGATAGAACACAACCCTGCTTAACTCCCGATTTAATACAAAACCAGCTGCTAACCTCATTTCCTACCTTAACCGCAGCAGTGTTATTCTCGTACATAGCACTAGTCACTTTAATGTATTTGTCTGGTATACCAAATAAGGATACAACCTTTGCTAAAGCTGTTCTATCAATAGAATCGAACGCTTTCTCATAATCTATAAAACTAAGGACCAAAGGTGTTTGACAACTCAGGCACTTCTCAATTATTAACCTAAGAGTGAAAATTTGGTCTACGCATCCTCTACCTTTTTTAAAACCTCACTGTTCTTCTCTTAA
Organism: Artemia sp. Qi Xiang Cuo; assembly: GCF_049724085.1. Classification (NCBI taxonomy): domain Eukaryota; kingdom Metazoa; phylum Arthropoda; class Branchiopoda; order Anostraca; family Artemiidae; genus Artemia; species Artemia sp. Qi Xiang Cuo. The sequence continues at coordinate 10,892,369 of NC_142796.1, forward strand.
AACTTTGTCTACGGCATCTCTCAGTCTAAAAAGTATCATATTACTAAGTAATTTGCTACCTTTGCTACCTACAAAGACCAGACTAATGCCTTGATAATTACCACACTCGCTTTTATCGCCTTTCTTATAAAGTGGCTTAATTAAGGTTTTCCTAAAATCATTTGGTACTTCTCCTTTTTCAAAAATCATATTCAAAATCTTCAGTAACTTATTTCTAACCTCAGAGACACCATATTTAAGAAACTCATTTACTACCCTATCAGCACCTGGAGCCTTATTATTTTTTAATCCTTTTAGTACTGTCGTTAATTCTTCCACGCAAAACAAATATTCCTTAACATCCAATGTATCAAAAACTTTTTCATTTTCCTCTACATCGTTTCTTGCAACTCTATCTCGGTTTAGCAATCTTTACGTTCCTTTTGTTTTCATATGATCTATCAATCATATACTTATTGTACAAGTCATTTCTCCTTTCTATTAAACATAAAGCTTTTTCACTAATATTCTTAGCTGCAGTCCTAGCTTTCTTCCCTAAGACACCTTCAGCAACTTCATAAATTATTTTTCTAAAATTATTCCAACCATCTTCCTCATTATCAAATTTTAAACTCTCAAGTTCAGTATTCAACTGTTCCTGGAAAGTTTCTCTAAAACTCTCGTCCTGGAGTCTACTACTACTACTACTACTGCTAAAAACTCACCGCAACACCAAGCTGCCTGAGGCCAACACAGCTATGCACGCTCCTCCTTCACCCCAATCTATTCAAAGCCTCCCTTTTTACACCCGCCCACGAAGTCCCCGTTTCCTTTAAATCTTTCTTTATGACGTCCTCCCACCCTAGACGGGGACGACCTGCTTTCCGTTTAGCCCTAGACGGTTGGCCGAAAAGAACAATCTTCGGCAATCTGTCATCCTTCATCCGCACAACGTGCCCTTGCCACCTCAACCTTTCTTTAATTATAGCCCTAGAGAGCGGTATTGAACCACATTTTTCGTATAGCCTATTGTTTGAAATACGGTCAGTCAGCCCGGTACCCAGAGCGATCCTTAAGCAATTTCTCTGGAAAACATCTAGCAAATCTTCGTCCGCTTTTCTGGGTGACCATGCTTCAGAGCCATTTTCGACCACTGTCATCACCGTTGCTTCTAAAATTCTAATCATGATTTGCAGAATTATCTTCCTATTCCTCCAAACTTTTTTAACTGTGAAAAAACACCCTGAGCCTTGGCTATTCTACTTTTAACATCTTCACTGCTCCCACCATCTGTACTAGCAATGCTACCAAGGTAAGTGAAGCTGGCCCACCTGATCAATCTTTTCATCTTCACTTATTCCTAGCCTTAGTGACTTAGTCTTCTTAACATTAATTTTCAAACCAATTCTAGTACCCTGAACTCGCAAAAGCTCTAAAACTTCCTTCATCTTGCTCACACTTTCATCTAGGATGCTTAAATCATCAGCATAATCCAAGTCCAGGAGACTTTTTCCTCCCCATTTGACTCCGTGGTCTCATATTGCCTTTCCTGTGCTCCTTAAAACAAAGTCCATCAAAATAATTCATATAAAGGGGGATAGAACACAACCCTGCCGAATTCCTGATTTAATACAAAACCAGCTGCTAACCTCATTTCCTACCTTAACCGCAGCGGTGTTATTTCTCGTACATAGCACTAATCACTTTAATGTATTTGTCATGTATATCCGGGTTGCAGCGGTAGCTAGCAACCTAGTAAGAGACGATCATGTCCAATGTTAAGAAATATAAAAACCCATAACTCCTAAAAAAGGAGTCAGATCAGAACAAAAAAGTAGGGAGAGGGTCACTACTCCGAGATACACTACATGCTGCCATCTATAATCAAGTCTAACGCTGACAGGCTATAATTTATTCAAGGATTGTTGATCCACGAAGGGGAGAGGATTTCTGAGAAATTGATTTGCATAATCGAGGGGAAGTAGATTTCTGAGAAATTGATTACATAATCGGCGGGGAATTATTGATCAATGAAGGCGAATTAAGAAACAATATGGCTTCTCCGATCTTTAGTGACAGAGATAAATTAATATTCTATTTTTAAATATGGCTCCTCTGATCTTTAGGTCAGAGAGATAAATTAATATTCTATCGAAGCCATAATAGTGTAATTAGGAACACCTTAGATATTTTTCAGAAATGCAGGACAGATTGAATATATTTTACGCAGGAAATGGTTTCTTGGAAATTTCAAATGTGACAGCGCAGGGATGCCAAAACAAAGAAACACACGGAAATTACTTTTAGGAGATTATTTGGGCGAAACAGTTTGAGACATTTTAGAAGATGATTTAGGCGAAACTGTTTGAGACGTTTTAAAAGATGATTTGGGGTGAAATTCTGTGGTCGTTATAATACACAAGTTCCGGTTGAACAATGCTGTGAGGTCCCCTATCCCAACCCCAAAGAGCCCCCTCCCCCCGGGGCCACAAAGGCCCCCCTCCCCATCGGGGCCCTCCGAGCCTCCCAAAGGGGCTTCCTCCCCCCGGGGTCCCCCTCCCCCGGGCCCTCACCCTCAACTTTTTTGCTCCCCCGAATATATTTTTTCAGAAGAAGTTCTTTTCTTAATGTCCCTCCTAAACCAATTTTACAACTTGAAGTAATCATCTCTTTCATCCAAGACTTTACTTCATGACTTATTTCAAGCTTCATTACCTAACACCATTTTCATAAGGCTTTATTATTTCTTTTCAGAACAATGTTCGAACGTAATTTCCTTCTAACGTCAGTTTGACAAGTTGGTGCGTTTATTCCTTTCATCCAAAGTATTTTTTTACGGCTTATTGCATAACCCGTCGGATAGCACTATTTTCAAAATGCTTGCTTATATCTTTTCAGAAGCATTTACTTTCGTAATGTCCCTCCTAAACCAATTTTACAACGTGAAGTACTCATCCTTTTCACCCACAACTTTACTTTACGACTTTTTGCATATCCCCAACACCAAAAAATACTTTTCTAAAGGCTTTATTATATCTTTTCAGAACAAGTTCTTTACTTAATGTCCTTCCTAAACCAATTTTATAACTTGAAGTACTCATCTTTTTCACCCACAACTTTACTTTACGGCTTTTTAATACCCCAACACCAAGCAATACTTTTCAAAGGCTTTATTATATCTTTTCAGAACAAGTTCTTTACGTATTATCCCTCCTAAACCAATTTTACAAGTTGAAGTACTCATCTTTTTCACCCACAACTTTACTTTACGGGTTTTGAATACCCCAAAAACAAGCAATACTTTTCAAAGGCTTTATTATATCTTTTCAGAAAAAGTTCTTAACGTATTGTCCCTCCTAAACCAATTTTACAAGTTGAAGTACTCATCCTTTTCACCCACAACTTTACTTTACGGCTTTTTGCATACCCCATCACCAAGAAATACTTTTCAAACGACTTTATTATATCTTTTCAGAAAAAGTTCTTTACGTAATGTCCCTCCTAAACCTTTTTTACAAGTTGAAGTACTCATCCTTTTCACCCACAATTTTAATTTACGACTTTTTGCACATCCCAACTTGATTACAAATTGATGACTCATCCTTTTCACACACAACTTTACTTTACGACTTTTTGCATACCCCAACACCAAGCAATACTTTTCAAAAGGCTTTATTATATCTTTTCAGAACAAGTTCTTTACATAATGTCCTTTTTAAATCAATTTTACAAGTTGAACCTCTCATCTTTATCATCCACAACTTTACTTTACGACTTTTTGCATACCCCAAAATCAAGCAATAATTTTCAAAAGGCTTTATTATATCTTTTCAGAACAAGCTCTTTATGTAATGTCCTTCCTAAACCAATTTTACATGTTGAAGTACTCATTGTTTTAACCACAACTTTACGACTTTTTGCACACCCAACACCAAGCAATACTTTTCAAAACGCTTTATTATATCTTTCAGAACAAAATCTTTACGTAATATCCTTCCTAAACCAATTTTACAACTTGAAGTGCTCATCTTTATCACCACTACTTTACTTTACGACTTTTTGCATACCCCAACATTAAGTTATACATTTCAAAAGGCTTTATTATATCTTTCAGGATAAATTCTTTATGTAATATCCCTCCTAAACCTCTGTTACAACTGGAATTACTCATCTTTTTTACACAAAACTTTACCTTACGGCTCTTGGCACACCCCAATGTCATGCTATACTTTTCAAAAGTCTATTGCATATCTTTTCAGAAAAATTGCTCTACCTAGAGTCCTTCCAAGACAAATTTTACAACTTAGAGTACTCATCTTTTTTACCCAAAACCTTAATTTAGGGCTTTTTGCACACCCCAACACCTAGCACTACTTTTCAAAAGGCTTTATCATATCTTTTCAGAACAAGTGCTTTACGTAATGTCCCTCCTAAACCAATTTTACAAGTTGAAGTACTCATCCTTTTCACCCACGAATTTACTTTAGGACTTTTTGCATACCCCAACACCAAGGAATACTTTTCAAAGGCCTTATTATATCTTTCAGAACAAGTTCTTTACGTAGTGTCCTTCCTAAACCAATTTTACAACTTGAAGTACTCATCTTTTTCACCCACAACTTTGCTTTACAGCTTTTTGCATACCCCAAGACCAAGCAATGCTTTTCAAAGGCTTTATTATATCTTTTCAGAACAAGTTCTTTACATAATGTCCCTCCTAAACCAATTTTACAAGTTGACGTACTCATCTTTTTCACCCCCAACTTTACCTTACGGCTTTTTGAATACCCCAACACAACGCTATACTTTTCAAAGGCTTTTTTATATCTTTTCAGAAAAAGTTCTTTTGTTGATATCCCTCCTAAACCTATTTTACAAGTTGAAGTACTCATCCTTTTCACCCACAACTTTAATTTACGACTTTTTGCACACCCCAACATTTTTCATAGAAGATAGTAAAAAATAAACATTGATTGTGAAAAGTTAGCTCAATTCGGAATTACCAAAGAAGTTACAGATCAATTCTATTTTTTCAAGAAATAAAAAGGTTACACTTCAGTTTTTAATTTCTCAAATGACATAAAATTTTAAAATTCTGTTCTAAATTTTTCCTTGGAAGATAGGAAAAGTTATACTGTGATTGTGTATATTTTCAATGAAGATAAAAAGTTTCACTCTAATTCTAAATTTTTATAATTTCAATTCAGATTTTTCTCAAAGAGATGAAAAAATTTAAAGTTCTGTTCTAAACTTTATCCTAGATACATCGATTCTGAATTTTTCTTACTAGAAGAGAAAAAGTTAAGCTTTAATTACATATTTCCTCAAAGAAGGGAAGAAAACTACAAGTTTTATTCCAAATTTTTCGTAGAAGATAGAAAAAATTTATGCTTTGATCGTGAATGTTCGTCATGACGATAAGGAGCAACACTTTAATTCTGAGTTTTCTCGAAGAAGTGCAAAATGTTTAAGCTCTCTTCTGAATTTTCTTAAACAAGAGAAAATTTAGCACAATTCTGAAATTTACCAAAGAAAATGAAAAAAGCTTCCACTTCAGTTCTTAATTTCTCAAAGACATAAAAAATTTTAAGTTCTGTTCTAAATTTTTCCATAGAAGATAGGAAAAGTTATATTATGATTGTGAATATTTTCCATGAAGATAAAAAGTTTCATTTTAACTCTAAATTTTCTTAGTTTTAATACCGATTTTCTCAGAGATGAAAAATTTAAAGTTCTCTTCCAAATTTTTCTTCGAAGATAGAAAAAAGTTATACTCTGATCGTGAATATTCACCATGACGATAAGGAGCTTCACTTTAATTCTGAGTTTTCACGAAGAAATGCAAAATGTTCAAGTTCTCTTCTGAATTTTCTTTAAGAAGAGAAAAAGTTAACTCAATTCTGAATTTTACCATAGAAAATGAAAAAGCTTCCACTTCACTTCTTAATTTCTCAAAACGTATAAAAATTTGAAGTTCTGTTCTAAATTTTTCAATAGAAGATAGGAAAAGTTATACTATGATTGTTAATATTTTCCATGAAAATAAATAATTTCATTTTAATTCTCAATTTTTTTAATTTTAATTCCGATTTTTCTCAAAGCGATGAAAAATTTAAAGTTCTCTTCCAAATTTTTCTTAGAAAAGAGAAAAAAGTTATACTTTGATCGTGAATATTCACCATGATGATATGGAGCTACACTTTAATTCTGAGTTTTCTCGAAGAAGTACAAAATGTTCAAGTTCTCTTCTGAATTTTCTTAAAGAAGAGAAAAAGTTAACTCAATTCTGAATTTTACCAAAGAAAATGAAAAAAGCTTCCACTTCAGTTCTTAATTTCTCAAAAGGCATTAGAAATTTAAAGTTTTGTTCTAATTTTTTTCATAGAGGATAGGAAAAGCTATGCTATGATTGTGAATATTTTCAATGGAAATAAAAAGTTTCACTTTAATTCTAATTTTCTCAATGAAGTGAAGAAAAGTTCAAGTTCTCTTCAGAATTTTCTCACTGAAAAAGAAATAAGTTACAGATCAGTTCTGGTTTTTCTCAAAGAGATGACAAATTTAAACTTCTGTTCTAAATTTTACCTTGGATACTTCGATTCTGAATTTTTCCTCCAAGAAGAGAAAAGGTTCTGCTTTAATTCTACTTTTTCTCAAAGAAGGGAAGAAAAGTTCAAGTTCTCTTCTGAATGTTTTTAGAGAAAAGAGCAAAGGTTATACTTTAATTCTGGGTTTTCACAACGAAGTGAAGAAAAGTTCAAGTTCTCTTCTGAATTTTCTCAAAGGAAAGAAAAGAGTTATAGTCCAATTCTATTTTCTCCAAAGAAAATAAAAAATCTCCAAGTGGAAGGATTTTTTACGAAGATTAAAACTTTAATTCTGAGTTTTCTGGAAGAAGTGCAAAATGTTCAAGTTCTCTCCTGAATTTTCTTAAAGAAGAGAAAAAGTTAGCTCAATTCCTAATTTTACCAAAGAAAATGAAAAAAAGCTTCCACTTCAGTTCTTAATTCCTCAAAAGGCATAGAAAATTTAAATTTCTGTTCTAAATTTTTCCATAGAAGATAGGAAAAGTTACACTATGATTGTATATATTTACAATGGAAATAAAAAGTTTCACTTTAATTCTAATTTTCTCAATGAAGTGAAGAAAAGTTCAAGTTCTCTTCAGAATTTTCTCAATGAAAAAGAAATAAGTTACAGATCAGTTCTGGTTTTTCTCAGAGATGAAAAATTTAATCTTCTGTTCTAAATTTTACCTTAGATACTTCGATTCTGAATTTTTCCTCCAAGAAAAGAAAAGGTTCTGCTTTAATTCTATATTTTCTCAAAGAAGTGAAGAAAAGTTAAAGTTCTCTTCTGAATGTTTTCAAAGAAAAGAGAAAAGGTTCCACATTCGTAATGGTGAATATTCACGATCAAAGTATAACTTTTTTCTATCTTCTAAGAAAATTTTGGAAAAGAACTTAAAATTTTTCCTCTCTTCGAGAAAAACCAGAACTGATCTGTAACTTATTTCTTTTTCATTGAGAAAATTCTGAAGAGAACCTGAACTTTTCTTCACTTCATTGAGAAAATTGGAATTTTTATGTCATTTGAGAAGTTAAGAACTGAAGTGTAACATTTTTATTTGTTAAAAAATAGAATTGATCTGTAAGTTCTTTGGTAATTCCGAATTGAGCTAACTTTACACAATCAATGTATAACTTTTTCTATCTTCTATGAAAAATCTTGGGATGTGCAAAAAGTCGTAAAGTTTTGGGTGAAAAGGATGAGTACTTCAACTTGTAAAATAGGTATACGAGGGACATTACGTAAAGAATTTTTTCTGAAAAGATATAATAAAGCCTTTGAAAAGTAGTGGGTGGTGTTGGGGTATGCAAAAAGCCGTAAAGTAAAGTTGTGAGTGAAAATGATGAGTACTTCAAGTTCTAAAATAGGTTTAGGAGGGACATTACGTAAAGAACTTGTTCCGAAAAGATATAAAAAAGCCTTTGAAAAGTATTGCTTGGTGTTGGGGTGTTCAAAAAGCTGTAAAGTAAAGTTGTGGGTGAAAAGGATGAGTACTTCAAGCTGTAAAACTGGTTTAGAAAGGACATTACGTAAAGAACTGGCTCTGTAAAGATATAATAAAGCCTTTGAAAAGTATTCCTTGGTGTTGGGGTATGCAAAAAGTCGTAAAGTAAAGTTGTGGGTGAAAAGGATGAGTACTTCAACTTGTAAAATGGGTTTACGAGGGACATTATGTAAAGAATTTTTTCTGAAAAGATATAATAAAGCCTTTTGAAAAGTATTGCTTGGGTTGGGGTATACAAAAAGTCGTAAGGTAGAGTTGTGGGTAAATAGGATGAGTACTTCAACTTGTAAAATTGGTTTAGGAGGTATATTAAGTAAAGAACTTGTTCTGAAAAGATATAATACAGCCTTTTGAAAAGTATGGCTTTATGTTGGGGTAGGTAAAACGTCATAAAGTCAAGTTGTGGTGAAAAGGATGAGTACTTCAACTTGTAAAATTGGTTTAGGAGAAACATTACGTAAAGAACTTTTTCTGAAAAGATATAATAAAGCCTTTTGAAAAGTATTCCTTGGTGTTGGGGTATGAAAAAAGCCGTAAAGTAAAGTTGTGTGTGAAAAGGATGAGTACTTCAACTGGTAAAATTGGTATAGGAAGGACATTACGTAAAGAAATTGTTCTGAAAGATAAGATAAAGCCTTTTGAAATATATTGCTTGATGATGGGGTATGCAAAAAGTCGTAAAGTAAAGTTATGGTGAAAAAGATGAGTACTTCAATTTGTGAAATTGATTTAGGAAGGACATTCCGTAAAGAACTAGTTCTGAAAGATATAATAAAACCTTTTGAAAAGTATTGCTGGGTGTTTGGGTGTGCAAAAAGTCGTAAAGTAAAGTTGTGGTGAAATGGATGAGTACTTCAACTTGTAAAATTGGTTTAGGAAGGACATTATATAAAGAACTTGTTCTGAAAAGATATAACAAAAGCCTTTTAAAAAGTATTGCTTGGTGTTGAGGTATGCAAAAAGTCATAAAGTAAAGTTGCGTCTGAAAAGGATGAGTACTTTAACTTGTAAAATAGGTTTAGTTGGGACATTATGTAAAGAACTAGTTCTGAAAAGATATAACAAAGCCTTTTTAAAAGTATTGCTTGCTGTTGGGGTATTCAAAAACTCATAAAGTAGAATTGTGGATGAAACGAATGAGTACTTTAAGTTGTAATTTTGGTGTCGGAGGGATAATACGTAAAGAACTTGTTCTAAAAAGATAAAATAAATCCTTTGAAAAGTATTGCTTGGTGTTGGGGTATTCAAAAAGCCATAAAGTAAAGTTGTGGGTGAAAAGGATGAGTACTTCAAGATGTAAAATTGGTATAGGAAGGACATTACGTAAAGAACTTGTTCTGAAAAGATATAATAAAGCCTTTTCAAAAGTATTCCTTGGTGTTGGAGTTTGCAAAAAGCCGTAAAGTAAAGTTGTGGGTGAAAAGGATGAGTACTTCAACTTGTAAAGTTGGTTTAGGAGGGATAATACGTAAGGAACTTGTTCTGAAATTATATAATAAAGCCTTTGAAAAGTATTGCTTGGTGTTAGGGTATGCAAAAAGCCGTAAAGTAAAGATGTGGGTGTAAAAGATCAGTCATCAAGTTGTAAAATTGGTTTAGGAAGGATACTACGTAAAGAACTTGTTCTGAAAAATATAAAAAAAAAACCTTTCGAATGTATTGCATGGTGTTGGGGTATTCAAAAAGCTATAAAGTAAAGTTTTGGGTGAAAAGGATTAGTAATTCAAGTTGTAAAATTGGTTTAGGAGGGATATTAAGAAAAGAACTTGTTCTGAAAAAATATATTCGGGGGAGCCAAAAAGTTGAGGGTGAGGGGGGTCCTTCTGTGTCTCAAGTGCGGAAAAAAAGTGTTAAAAAATGGGTTGGGGCCCGGGGGAAGGAGACCTTTGGGGGCCCGTTGGGGTTTTGGGGCCTCGGAACGGGGGGGACCCCTTTGGGAGGTTCGGAGGCCCTGGGGGGAGGGGATACTCTGGGGGCCCGAAGGGGGGGGAGGTGGGGCCCTTTAGTTTTGGGGTAGGGGACCTCGCAACATTGTTCAAATGGAACTTATGTATTATAACGACCACAGAGTTTCAGCCCAAATCATCTTCTAAAACGTCTCAAACTGTTTCGCCTAAATCATCTTCTAAAATATCTCAAACTGTTTCGCCCAAATAATCCCAAATAATAAACAGAAATAAGTAATTTCTGTGTGTTCCTTTGTTTCGGCATCACTGCGCTGTCACATTTGAAATTCCCAGGAAACCATTTCCCGCGTGAAATATATTCAATCTGTCTTGAATTTCTGAAAATATCTAAGTTGTTCCTACTTACACTATTATGGCTTCTATAGAATATTAATTTATCTCTCTGACCTAAAGATTGGAGAAGCCATATTTAAAAATAGAATATTAATTTATCTCTGTCACTAAAGATCGGAGAAGCCATATTGTTTCTTAATTTCCCTTCATTGATCAACAATTCCCCGCCGATTATGTAATCAATTTCTCAGAAATCTACTTCCCCTCGATTATGCAAATCAATTTCTCAGAAATTCTCTCCCCTTCATGGATGCATAATCCTTGAATAGATTATAACCTGTCAGCGTTAGACTTAATTATAGATGGCAGCACACAGTGTATTTCGGAGTAGAGACCCTCTCCCTACTCAAAAAGTACACCATTAGAACTACCCTGTTCGAAACCCCTATGTAGGAAACTTTCTGTCCCTTGGCTTGAACAGCAAGGGAAATATATTGGCTTGAAAATCAAGGAAAGTGGCAGCCACTACAGCATTCTGCCTTAATGGGATATTTTTTTTTTCTTTTCCAAAGATAGCTTGGCACTGTAACATTGTCGAGAGTTGTTCAATGGCTCATTTTAAAGAAAATTAATTGGGTTAAAAACCTTTTGTAATTAAAACTAATCATAGTTTATAGCCAGGTCGTCTCTTACTATTCCAATTAAGAAAAAGCCATAGGGTTTTTCCTGTTTGTAATTTATAATAAAGAACGACTTCTTGCCCATATTAAACCGGGTCGCAGCTGTAGCTTGCAACATAGTAAGAGCCGTACAGTAAAGAACGATCTGTCGCCCATAGTAATTGGTATAGGGTGGTTCCAGGGGTAGCTGCGATTTATCTAGATTGCAGCGGTATCCGGGTTGCAGCCGCAGCTCTAACCCGAAGTCTCTTTGCTTAAACAACAAAGAAAATATGTCGGCTTGTTATTAAACAAAAACCTAACAAAAAATAAAACTTTTTTTAAATACGTGTTGCAGCGGTAGCTAGCAACCTAGTAAGAGACGATCACACCCAATAGTAAAAACTAAAGTAACCCATAACTCCCGAAAAAAGATTCAGATCAAACTGTACCAACATCGTTCTTTATTTAGGCAGCGCTACTGCGCTGCCTATGAAACTGCATTTTTGTACAACACTGTAATAGCAAATGGTATGATAATCAAAAGCATGTAGATATAGTTATGTAAAATATAGCAATTCCTTTAGAGTTTTAACAAAAATCTGAATTGAAACTAGAGTAAATCCTGAAAATTTTAAGTTAAAGAATGTTACTTCATGATTCGCTAAAGTTATTCTGCAAACTGCAAAAATATTTATGGTGTCTGAGCAAAAATTTAAATTTTTTAATTGAAAGTGGAAAAATACCTGAAAGGTTGAAAATTAGTTTTAATTCTTGATAGGTTCTAGATACTTGACACGTGGTTTTATGGCTATTAACAAGACACTTATAATATCTTGATGAGTTGTTTAAATGAAAACAATAGTGCCAATGGAAGTAATGTCAACAGCCTTGTAGGCCAGGGCTCACCAAGGGAGCATCAACGAGAAAAAAACCCTTGAGATACAGTTAAGTTTATATCTATGATTATTGAGAATCTTGACTTTAAAGCTTCAGTCTTATCTACTAATGAGGAAAAGGAAGAAAAGAATGAAGCAGATAAAACATCTTCTGAATCAAGAAAACAAATAATTCATATTTTAAAAGGGATGCAAGATACATTTCAAAACCATATTGCCGAGTCGACGCTGAAGCTTGATATGATTCATGAAGTCTGTGATATCTGTAAAAAGAGCAAGGTTTGCAAAACTTGTAAAAAATGCAAATCTTGCAATAAAATAGACATAACGAGTAGAGAAGCTCAGGATAGTTACGATACAAAAAAATAATTAAAATTGTAAAAGAATTACAATACATTCCTGCAATTGCGGAGATCACAGCAGAGGTTTGACCACACAGTAGTCTGTGTACCAGCTCTGCGAAAACATATTGAAATAACAGCTAATTTTCTCAAGGAAGT
>NC_142796.1:10909719-10946634 GCF_049724085.1 Artemia sp. Qi Xiang Cuo
TAAGCTCAAGGCTGATCAGTCTGAAATGTTCAAGCAACACAAAAAGATGGTTTCATGAAAGTAACCATTAGGTGAGATATTTATTTTTCGTAAATCACTATCACAAGCCCCGGAGGGCCAAATTCGAATTTTGGGGTCAAAAAACAAAACAGGACAAGAATTCAAAGAAGTTTAAAATAGGGATACACATATAACTGGCAAAAGAATGTAACATTAAATTGACAGAATGAATAAATCATTCATTAACCATCATTTAAAAGTGTCATTTTGTCAAATTAATAAAAAAAAAATATAAAAATATACTTGGGTCATAACATGTCAAAATATTAAAAACTATAAAATATAGGAAAAATTAAAAGGGTCAATAAAAACATAGAAAGGAAGAAAACGAGTGAACATATAAAAAATACAGGCAACGCCTTTAAAAAATAATATAAAATGAGTAACTTAGATAAGATACTTTATTTAACAAACAAATTACATGAATAAGTTATTTTCTAAACTGGCCGACGGGGAGCAGGGCTCGATGTGTCGGCCAAAAAAAAAAAAAAAAAAAAAATTACGAAAAAAAAAATAAAGCATATCAATAATTAAAAAAAAAGACACACATGGTAGGAGATAACAGAGGAGGCCCCACCAGCGCGAGAAAACCACAACAAAATTCATACTAAAATCCAAATTCACCAATCCCAACATCCAGGCAAAGAACAAATTTTGAAATATATTTTTTCAAAGAAAATCGGCTCTTGAATCTTGGGGACACATCTATTAAATTAAATTTATTAGCAATATGAGGGATCTGGTATCTGATTGAGAATCTAGCTCTTTGAGATTAAATTGGGGGAAGGTGATACTTCTTGGAGCGGACGTGGTGGGCAGGAGAAATGGGAGTCTCAATTATACCCAGATCATGGAAATAATTTGCCGAAGATTGGATATCATAATACCACATGGCTGTATGCAGGTCTTTCAGTTGTTTGAGATTAAGTATATTGAGAAAAAGATATAAAGTTTGACTTTCTGAAAGATTTTGAAGCCTCACTGGGCGATGAACAAAAGTACCCGGGATTCTAACTGCCTTATTTTGAATTATCTGAAGAGGTTGGAGATGGACCATAAATGTGTTGAGGTATATTACAGGGCAATATTTAAAATATGATTCAATTAGAGAATGATATAAAATTTTAAGGATGGAAAAAGGAAAGACATGTTTCATTCTATGAAGACAACTTAAGTTATGGGCAAGTTTCAATCTCAAATGATCAGAATGCTTACGGAAAGATAAAAGCTCATCAAGAATAATCCCAAGGTAACGAAATGAATTTACTCTTTTTATCCTACTTTGATTTACAATTAACTCATCTATGGTAATTTTATCTACTGCCCGCTGTGACCGCCCAAAAATCATGAATTCAGTTTTATAAAATTTCGGAGCCAGGTAGTTGTATGCAAACCATTTATTCAAAGAATTCATTGCTGTCACCATTTTCTCAGCCAACAAAGATGGGGTTTTAGCTTTTACTGTCACCGCCGTATCATCTGCAAAAATTACTGCTAAACTACTATCTTGGGGTAAACACCTCGAAAGGTCATTTATATAAATCAAAAATAGTAATGGCCCTAATACTGATCCCTGGGGGACTCCAACATCATCTATAACAATATGGCTTGACAGGTGCCCATTTACCTCTACCTGAATTTTTCGACCATGCAAGTAACATTTTATTAGATCTAAGCCTTTACCTCTAATACCTGCATTATTAATTTTCTCCAATAAAATTTGATGGTTTAGCGTATCAAATGCCTTTTTTATATCATAGAAAAGAGTAGATACATGATTTTCATCATTTAATGAATCATTATTCTCCAAAAATAACGCTGCAATATCTTGTTCAGTAGAATGACCCGCCCTGAATCCCAACTGATTTTTAGTAGATAATTTCTTTTTATCAAAATACGAGACAATTCTTTTTTGAATAATATTTTCAATACCCTTAGATATGGGGGAAAGAATATTTATTGGGTGATAGTTACCTATATCTGTCTTATCACCTTTCTTATGAATTGGAATAACTCGTGCAGATTTCCATACTTCCGGAAAGATCCCTGATGACATAGATGCATTTAAAATATGAAGCAACGGGACATGAATTACACATACAAGTTCCTTCAGAATATTTGTGGATAGCCCATCTAGACCTAGAGAATTACCACTCTTTAGATTCATAAGTACTTTCTGGAACTCACCGAGAGTGACAGGGGCCAGGAACATACTGGAATTTTCGGATGGCGGGAGATATTCTTTATATGAATCAGATGGAGATTCAGGGGAATCCAGTTCAACGGTAGAACTAATATGAGAAAAATAATGAAAAAAATAATCTGCAAGAACATCCTTCCCCTTCAACTCAACACCATTTTCATTTATGATCACTTCAGGGTGTGGATTTTTAATATTATTTCCAATTTTTTCCTTAATTAATTTCCATGTAGTCCTAGGTGAATCAGATTTTTTAAATGCATTTTCATAATACATTTTTTCACTTGTTATGAGAGTTTTAACTAGCAAATTTTTATAATTTTTGAATCGCTGTACATTATGAGCTGAGGGGTATTTCATTTTTATCTTATACAGTCTATTTTTTTCCTTGATAGATTTTAGAAGTGATGGACTTATCCAAGGTTGTCTGGGTGAGGTTCTTTTCCGGTGCGTAGTTTTAAATGGGCAATGAAGGTCCAAATTTTCATTCAAAATTCGATACAATATATCTAAAGATATGTTGGGGTCATTCTCATTAATAACTTCACTCCATCCTACATCGCTAAGATTAGATTTCAATTCATTCATATTTACTTCTGAAAAGTTTCTCCTCTTCATATGATTTTCTTTATTGACTATCTTTTGCGCTTTGAAGTCAGACATTAAAATATAATGGTCAGATGTATCCTCCATAACCACGAATGTAGCCTCACAAGGATAAGGTGCAAAAATGTTATCAATCAGAGAAAAAGAAGAATTTGTTATGCGTGTCGGAATAAAACATACTGGGTTCATACCATGAGAAAGGTTACACTCCAAAAACTGAAGGACATGTCGGTTGATTCCTTGCTGTCTAAATGGGAGACATCCCATTAAATCAATATTGAAGTCCCCAAGGATTAAAAATGGCATTCGAAGATTTGATATCACACTTAACATATTTTCAAATTTATCAATAAAATCTGCCTTATTTGATGAGGGAGGACGATAAATTACAGCAATTAAAAGTTTATCATTATTTGGTAGAAAACATTCAACAATACAGCTTTCAAAAATCATCTCCGTATTCAAATATAAAAATTCTTCTTTCAGTCGTGCTGGAATATAATTTTTAACCAGTATTGCTAAACCACCTTGCTTTTGTTGAGTTCTACTTACGGGAAAAAATTGGAAATCACTAATATTAATTTTTTTTGCCGAAATTTCATCTAGAAATGTTTCACAAACTCCAAAAATATCCGTACCAGATTCAAATAAAAAATTTTTAATTGCATCTTGCCCGCTCCTCCATCCACGGCAGTTCCAAAAAGATATTCTCCGCATATTTGGGTTTTCATGAACTATTTCATGAGAAAACAAATATTTATTTGGGGGACTAAAAAAGAATTTAAAATTTCATTATTATCATGGGCTAGGGGCGTTTGGAAAACATTACTAAAAAGGGCTGAATTTCTTTCCAATTCCTCCAGCCTAGATGTAGGGATCTCGTGAACTTGACTAACCATTATCATGTACTGATCTCACGCCCCAGAGTACCCCCCCATGCCTCTCCCACAAAAAATTACAAACACTAAAACTCACACAAAATAGATTCTTAATCATAATAATAGCACCCAAATACATCAAACCGCCCAGAACCCACCACATTTTTTATTTCAACCCAAATAAATATCGAACACTTATGCTCACATTATTTAACAAAACTAATCCACTATCATATCAACACAATCAGTCTTAAAAAAAAAAAAAAAAATCATGTATCCATATTTGCGATTCGACCACCATGTTTCCTTTCAAGGTCAGTAATTAGAGCGAAACCTTCACTAACTGTTAGTCGTTCATTCGTTCCATCTCGCCGCTTGATAACTAGGCAGGGGGGTACACCTTTCGACAACCAAGAGTCAATTCCAAAATCGTGCAATTTTAATTTCACATGAAGCAACCTCTTTCGAACTTCACGAACAGACTTTGGCGCATCATCCGTCAGATATATTTTCTCGAATCCTCCAATTTTTTTGTTTTTTAGTTTCTTGGCGTTCTTCAAAATCTCATTCCTGATTAACCTCGATGGCAATTCAAATTTCAAGAATTTGGCATTTTCCCTGAAATCCACCAACTTAACTGGGCTTGGGGCTGGGAGATCGAGGCCTTCAATAACAACTTTAGACAGTAATTCCTGTGCTCTTATTTCATCTTGAACTTTCACATTCCACATCACTAAATGTTTATCATTTTCATTACTTTCCAATTTCATCATAGTAAGCGATATATTGTCGATATGTGATTTAAGTGCTATATTTTCCTCCGCCAACACAGATATTTGATTTTTAAAGCTTGCCGTCTCTAATTCAACATTCTGAACACGCGGTATCAGCCTCGCCACTTCTTTACTCGATTCAGAAACAGTTTCTTCCAATTTTTTTACATTATCTTCAATTGATTTGATGTTAGATTTTAATGATTCTAAGGTGGCAGTATTACCTTTAACTGTTTCTAATATCAAACTGATACTTTCTGCTAAAGACTTTATAGAAACTCCATCACCTTGAATCGTTGCCGTAGACGCAGACAAGTTTAGAGATTCATCCATTTTCTTCTTTCTCTTTCCCATCCTTTAGAAACCTATCCAAATTCAAATATCAAAGTTCATAAGTTCAGCTCAGAGCAGACTAATTTATCACGGTTAATATTAAATGTTCAACTACACCAATTCATTCACTTGTAATAGGTCCTGGCGCGAAGAGCTCTTACTCCGTTGAATGCATTCAGGTAACTTGGGGGATATGTTGTTAGTTATTTTGAGCAAGGCAGCATTTAAGGGGGGTGGGGGGGTTAGGGAGTTAGTACCCCCCCCTCTCAAAATGTTTGTCTGTCTTTTAAAAGCGTAACAAAAATGAATATTTAAATTTTTTATGTGTTTTATAACGATTTTATCCCCCCTCCCCATCTCCCACCAGAAAAAAAATCATGGATGTGTCATTGATTTTGAGTGTCTTCAAGTCTTGAAATGAACGAAATAGGCTGTTATTTCTGTTTTTTATTTTAGATCGTGCACCTCCTCGCCTCCTTGTGATATTTCGGTGGAGGGGTGTAGCTTCAAAAAAAAATGATAAAAAACGGTAAATGATGTATAAAATGAGCTAGTGGACATGGCCCCGACCCGATAACCCTGATTCCATGTAAAAGTGTCTTCAAAATTTATTAGCTTCCAAAATTCTTAGGTCAACAGCTTTTTTTCAGATGAATTTATTTTTCTAGGAACAGAATTTCGGTGTTCTTATATAGCCACAGCAGCAACGCAATGGTTTTTGGGTTTGTCTGAAGATGTTATAGATGAGCCGGAGAAAAATTGCACTGGGGAGTTAGCTCAATTTGGTACCAGTACTTTTTTAGAAATATCAAAGGTTTCGCAGGCTTTCAATGTGAGTATCTTTTGTCGAGGCATTTTGATTTTATGCTCAATTGTTTAGTTCAGATTCTTTTCAACCATAAAATTCAACTTAAAAACTTAGGCTTTTGCTTTGGATAGGTTTGTCTAAGCAATAAACCTGAGATAGCCTACTTCAACTCAAAAATTACTCTTGTAGTGACTAGAATTGTTAGTATTGTAAGTACTAAACCAGAAAAAACTGGAAAAAACTGGAAAAAACTGGAAATCTTGCTTTGGTCAAATTTATCTAAATAATAACGTGAATAACCTTAACTGGAAAGCTCAAACTCTTGCTTCGGAATCCAGTAAACTGAGGACAGAGGTCGGAAAATTCCCTAGATGTTTTGCCCCCTCCCTAGATTTTGAAAGTATCTTTTTTTTGTATTTTCCTAGAAAAATGCAATTTTGTGTATTCAATAAAAAGTCTAAAATAAAATTGCCCTCTCTTAATTTGGAAAAATATGATTTTGCTCCCCTCTCCTTCTGTATTTTCGTGAATTAATGGGACTGGCCAGATTTTTCTAACTAATAAACCAAAAAAATATATATATTTACATTTTTTTTTTTTTTGTAGGGAGATGGGCGGAAAATTTTTTGAAACCCATAATATAGGAGTCTCTAGATAATAATTCCCTGTGTTTGTAAACTCTAACTCTGCCCCAATCGTGTGACGTCATGCGTCGGAGACCTGAAGCTTCAGAACTCTTTTTTGTCTTATTCTACTGTAGGCTCCATTAAAATTACGGCGAGGGGATCACACGGCAAGGCGAATAAGTTGAAACTTTCAAGAAAAGTTTTGTTGGGGGAGGAGGACAAGGATGGCGTCAATTTTTTGGTCGGGAGAACGTAAACTCTTTTTTGATCTTCACAAAGAGTAACGCTACGGGACATCGAACCTGGGTGGTCGTGGCACTTTTGTTCCCTACCTGTCGTCCGACAGGCTTTGCTGCTAGTATCTTAAAAATATTGAAAAGGTCAATATCTGAAATTCAATAGAAGTAACAAAATACAATTTATAGATGAGCAGTTAATTAATTTTAAAAATATATCAATAAACTTTCCCTAGGAATCCTTTCACGATTCATCAGAGCTAATCCCAATCCCCGTTCATCATTTTTAATTTCTGAATAATCTGCATGAGAAGATTGTAATGATTTTACACGATGAATGTGATGGTTTTATGAATTCTTACATTAATCTAGCTTGAAAAGGCTTATTGAAACGTGAATATTACATTTAACGTAACGTAGCTTAACCACTTAGCATATAAAATTACGTATGTAGTGTGGTAGCCACTTTAATTCGGCAACCCAATCCTCGGTCTGCTTCTGGATTGGAAGATTATAGGATCTTATGGCTTCGAGCGCTATTATCTCGAGAGCATTTTTATTTAATTTTGTATTAATTATTTTAATGTATTCTGTATTTAATCAGTAACTATCCTTTTTTTTCATCAATTGTTATTTGGGTTCTTGAGCCAACTCTCTTGGTGCATACACCATATTCCACCACATATGTCATAGGCTATGTTACATTGTATTAAAGAATAGCTTCTACGACATCACACGATGAGGAAGTATTTCAAAAGTGCCGTGAAATCACTTATAAATTGCATATATTATTTCTAAGACTTCCTTATTCTTTCCAGTCTTTCCCTCGGTTATTTGAGTTTATTACATCGCAATATTGCACCGCATTACACAGTCAGTGCTTCACCATACCAAATTGTTATTTTTTTTACAATATTTAAATTTCCACATATTACACCATGTTATTGTACAATATTACACCGTTAGCATTACAGCATATTATGCTGTTTTTTATCATCATGAGACAATCATGTCTTGGACCATATTGTTGCCACATATTAAACTCTCACTATTTTATCATTCTCGAAGTAAATAAGCAGTGCTAATACTTTGAATAACAGCCTCTTCCAATTTTAGAATTAAACGCCCTCTGGTGCAAAACGCCAAACGTCAAAACGCTAAGTTCATATAGTTTGTGTTTTAGCTTAAATTTATTGTAATTTGTCTTTTGATTTTAATAACATATTTATTTCTGGTCTTGCACTCTAGTCTTTACAACTGATATGTTACACCGTGCCATATTTTACACCATGCCACATCCTCATTTTCCCACCAAATTGCAGTGTTAATCTCTACCTTACCCTGCATTATACCATATTATTCTACCATATTATACTACCACCATTACTCTATTTTATAGTCCTTTTTTTACCATAATGCACAACACCAAACTACACCATTACTGCTATGTCACAAAACTATGTTATCGTTACACCATATCAAACCGGATTTACATACATTACATTGCTATCTATTTTTTAGAGTATGACAAGAGACTGCCCAACGGAATGCTGCTGTTGGTACAGCCAGATGACTTATAGCAAAGAAAAGGAAGATTTTATTTATCGGGTTGAAGTTAACTGCTCTCACAAGAATCTCTCGTCAATCCCCATTCAGAAATTCCCAAACTACGTATCTGTACTTGACATATCTCATAACAATGTAAGTAAAAATGTAAGAGCTTTCAAAATGCCATGATCTTTAAATCCAATTCACATGCAGTTTAGCTTGAAATTGATCTCCAGCCAACTTCATTATCTACCAATCATAGTAGCCCTGATTGGTCAAAAGAAATGATGGCTAAAAATGTATGTTTAGGTAAGGACATGTGTGAACAGGGCTTTAGTTAATTATTTTTTTAGTTCTGCAGAAGCAGAAAAATTGGGATCATTGGTTAATAAATCATTATATACCGTTAATATTTGCCTTCTTATTTATAAACAGCCCTGATTGGTCAAAATAAATGATGGCTAAAAACTGATGTGTAGATCTGTAAAAACTGATGTCTGCAAAACCAGAAAAATAGGGGGAAAAGGTGGCAAAACATTGAAGACGTTCAAGGATAGCCTATAAAGGTCAAAAATAACATACTAGAAAATAAATGCAGTTGTTTATTATTAGTTTATTCAAGTATAAATGGATGTCTTTTTAACGGCTACGTTTCATTGACATTATTGCAAGTATAGTATACTTAGATCAACTTCTCCTAGATATATAGTGGCAATAAACAATTTTATTTTAAAGGTTTTAAAGGCTTGAAAATAGGAAGTTTTAAATTATTTGTATCTGCTTATTCATTATAGAATTGATTCTGATTTAGTGGCTAAAAAAGCACAAAAGCCAGCATGAGCACGTCAAACAATTAAATGATAAAACAAAAAAAATATGAAACAAAAAGTTAAACCAATTATTAAAATGGGAAACAAATAGGGGACAAAAGAGTTTTTTACCTCATGGTCAACATTTGGGGACACAAGTCAAGTTGGGTAAGCTCTACGGGAATTGAGTCTTATATTTGGAAGGATTAGGGGATTTTTTTAAAGGAGAGGGAGGGGGGAGAAAACATCGACGATAAACAGAACTAAGGAACTTGTGACCAAAGTCGACGGTAAGGATGTGATGTCGTGATTCCAATGTAGTAAGTTCAAGTCTAGCCTAACCTTTACTGTATGTAGTATATGACGTCTCAAGTATAATTTTTATTGCTCTTTTTTAAACACTTTTAATTCTCGAACATTGGTCTTTGGTCAATTCAGGGCGCCAGACAAGGCAAGCATATTCAAGACAGGGTCTTATATAAGAACAATAAATTATTTTAAGATTCTGGATTGATACAGAGAACCGTTTGAGAAGGGAGAAAGATTTAAGGAGGAAACTACTTAGGAGCAAGTTTAATTAACGCAATCTTGCGTTAATTAAGTAAATTACACTACTTAAGACTACGTTAGAGGGATCGCGCGCCCCCCTTGCCCCTCCCCTGGATCCGCCACTGCATTTAAGGTCATTGTTCGTCTGCACACCAAGTAGTTTAACCGTATTTAAATTTGGTATGCTAAAGTCATTATTAATAGGGGGTATATTTTTTTTAAAGAAGAATAGTATAGTCATAACTTGGTAAAATATTATTAAAAACAATAAAAAATGCTAATGGACTTAATTTAGTCCCTTGGGGTGCTCCATAGGAAATTGAGGAAAAACCTGATGAATCCCCGTTAGGGAGGACTACACATTGTTAACGGCCAGACAATGCTTATTTTATCAGTTTTGTGTATGTCTTCACCAGCTGTGAAACACACATATATACGTATATTTAAGGAGATTTTGTATCGTGTTTGATGTCACTAAAAAAAACTTTTCAGATAAATAAATTCAATTTTACGCTTCTTAACTTCTCCATAAGACCTATGTTATAAATTGCGTAACTCAATTATTCGTGAATATCCCAACATACAGTTATTGTAATTATCTGAATATCTTTTTGTAACAGGGCAAGGGTTGCACTAGGTGGCACGCACCATATGTGGCGGAATTGGCCATATGTGATGAAAATAGACGTGGCGTGATAGAAGTGTCTTAGTGGTCGCTGAAAAAGTGTTTCTCTGAGAGGCACATAAGGTGGAAGAGAATAGTCCCTTAATGTCAGTATCTTCATAATAATTATGAAAATTGTCATTGCTTTAGGATATATTCAAGCATAAGCATAGTGGCGTCAATGTACGTCAATTTTTGGGAGGGGCAAATTGTATTTTTCGAAATCTAAGAAGGGGGCAGCTTTTTTAATGAATATACCAAAAGTAAGTTTTTCAATGAAAATACAAAGAAATGCATTTTTCAAAATCACCTTCCCCAGTTGACACTTTATAATAAGCACAGTGTCAAATACAAGACTAAATTAAAGTTCAACAAAACTGACTAAATCCTGATTAAACTATTATGTTTAAAATGGTTTACAAACATGGAAAAAAGCACATTTACATACAAAAACAAATTGTGTGTTACACGAAATTATATACAAAAACAAATTATACAAAAAATTATGTATACACATTTATACACAAAAACAAATCACTTGATTCCTGAAGGTGCAAAACTTAAGGTGCTTTTTATAAGAAACATGAGTCCGGATTCAAAAATATGTGAATTAAATTTATAATTAATATTTGATGTGTGTGATTAACGTTAATGATCCTTATGTTTTTGAATAGGGAGGCGGTTTCTGGAGTGTATTGATTGAAATTTCTGGCCGTTTTGCTTGTTCTTTGAGTTTTTTCATAATTTAGTTTTTGTTTAGTTATTTTATTTAATTTTATTTTATTCCTATTTTTTTCCGTTCGTAGTACAAGATGCGAACGAGGTTCAACCCTAATTAGACGGGTTTTAGAGTATTTGACCTGGAGAGGGAGGTACCAAAAAGTTTATTTTTTGGCCATTATTTTTAGAATTTACCAAGGGAGATGCAAATTAACAGTCTTGGTGGGGGAAAGGGGTTACTTATCTCCCTTTGTAGGTATCGTAGTAACAATCTAATCTAAAAATAATCCATCAAGGGATTTTTGACAGGATTTTTACATAACTTTTGACATTTGGAATTTTTGTTATGCAGTCCCAGATCACTTGCAAATCTGGTTCCAGATTCCCTGGTTGTTGTTCTGGCCTTTGTTATTATGATTTGCCTCCAATCTTATTTAGGATATTGGCTTTTTCAGATTAACAGTTTGAGAACCATAAAGCAAAATCCTCAGAAGTTCGAAAACTTACTTGTTCTCCTCGCCAGTAATAATAATTTGCAGTCCATCAAAGACCTGGAAGCAAGCAAATTTGGGAAACAGTTCGCTGCAGTGTCCTTAACTTCCAACAATATTTCCATCAATGAGGTAAGTTCGAATTTTCTGAGTGTAACTATTGAAGAAGTATATACAGATTCTATTTTGCGGAAATAAGAAATAAATAATCCCACCCAAAACAAAATAGTTTTTAGCCTGGGTTCTAAAGGAATCACCGAGCCACCCAAGGCTAACGCAGGTTTCTGCGTTTCTCCATCGAAAAACAGTGTGGGAAACACAAAACTATTGTGCACGTCTTCTACTCCAAAGTTATTGCATGAGTAGCAGCAGTAGTAGTTCATGTTTGGTTTGCTGTACCCCCGCTGTTTTTAGATGAAGATTCGCACATAGCTGTGCTAGTCTCAGGTGGCTTGGCTATAGAATGATTTGTAAGTAGCAGTGAAAGCAGTGTATGTTCGGTTTGTATTCTACCGCTGTTGCTAGAAGGAGAATGGTACATAGCTGTTTTGCCCTCGGGTTTTTTAGTAGTGCAATGAGCTGGGAGTAGCAGCAGTACGAGTTCATATTTGATTTGGACTTGCAACGCTATTTTCAGATGAAGACGCACACATTGCTGTGTTGTCCTCATGTGATTTTGTGATGCAACGATTTGTTTGTAGCAATTGTATCAGTTCATGTTTTGGATTTTCCACACTGTTTTTAGATGGAGAAATCTACGTATCTGTATTGGCATCAAGTGGCATAGCGAGGCAATGATTTGCTAGCAGCAGTGAAAGCAGTGCATATTCGGAATTTATATCCTACAATGTTTTTATATAGAAAAACGCACATAGCTATATTGGCCCTCGCGTCGCTTGACATTTCAATGAGTTGTTTTGTGTTGACTCGATGTTGACCCGAGGCCAACGCTGTGTACGTTTCTTCACCTAAAAACAGTTTGGGAAATCCAAGCCGAATATGAACTGCCACAACTGTCAATCATAGCTCATCATATCACTAAGCCACCTGAAACCAAGACAGCTTTGTGCGTTTAATCACCTAAAAACAGTGTGGGAAATACAAAACTATTGTGCACTGCTACTACTGCTTCTCACAACTCATCACATCACCAAGCCAACTGAGGCCAACACAGCTATGCACCTTTTTCCGCCTAAAAACAGTGTTGGAAATAATAACTGAAAATGCACTGCTACTTCTGCTACTCACAACTCATCAGATGACCAAGCGACCTTAGATCATCACAGCTATGTACGTTTCTTCATTTAAAAACAGAATGCAAAATCTAAACTAAACCTGAACTGCTACTACAGTTACTAACAAACCAGTGCATCACCAAGCCACCTGAGGCCAACACAGTTATGTACGCATCTCTGTCTATAAAGAGTGTATGACCAAATATGATATGCTACTACTGCTACCCACAACTCATTGTACTGCCAAGCCACCTGAGACAAAAATAGCTATGTACTGCTACCTCTGCTGCTCGCAACTCATCGCATCACCAAGCAACCTGGGACCATCACAGCTATGTAAGTTTCTCCGTCTAAAAACAGAACGAAAATTCCAAACTAAACCTGAACTGCTACTATTGTTACTCACAAACCAGTGCATCACCAAGCCACCTGAGGCCAACACAGCTATATACGTTTCTCTGTCTATAAACAGCGTATGACCAAATAAGATATGCTACTACTGCTACTCACAACTTATTGCACCGCCAAGCCACCTGAGACAAAAACAGTTGTGGTCACTTCTCCACCCTGATCTATTCAGAGCTTCACTCGTCATTCCCTTTCAAAAGGTACGCACTATTATTATTTTTGTTTCGTCACCTCCCCCCACCACCCGCTCGAGGGTGTCCTGATCTTTGCTTTGCCTCTGCTCGGTTTCCAAAAAAAATTATTGATTAAAAGTCATTACCATCATTCCCAAAACATGACCCAACCATCAGCACAGTCCTTTTACATTAGTCCTAGAAATTAGTAGTTCAATCTAAAAATTACTGGGTAGAAAAATTTTCATAGTTTTTAATTTTGGCTTCTTTATTTCAGTATAGAGGCCATTTAAATGCTTTTTATAATGGATTAACTCAAATTGTCTGTTTACATACTAAATGGGGTTTTCCCACGTTTTTTTTTTGTATACACCTTATTGAAGGGATATCCTTCCAGAACGTCTAAAAAAATACACCAGAAATATTCTAAAACTTGGTCATTCAAATCTAAAAAAAAAATTAGTAAAAATTTACATTTTTTCTTTGAAATTTATATCTTATTCAATTTACAAGAAATTAATAAAATTCGAATAATTAATCGTAAATAAATATGTAATAAAAATCTTTCTTCCTGAAATAAATCGGATCATCAACAAAAATGACATGTCATTTTTGCTCTTTATTTTTTGTTTCTCGTTAACCTAGCCTACCTCTTAACTAACCTACCTAAAAGAAATCTTCGCTAAATAACAGACATCTTGAAGGGAAGATTAAGTTGATGGAGCATATGTGACAGTTTTATTAACCATTTCATTAACCATTTTTACCATTTACCATTTTTTTTACATTTTACATTTTTTACATTTACCGTTTTATTAACCATTTTTTGGCATTCGTGAAATTTCAGTGTAGTGAAATGGCAATAAAGAAATGAAAAACGAGTATATTCTAATTCCTAGATCTAATTTAAATATCTATCGTGGTGCCAAAAACGA
Source organism: Artemia sp. Qi Xiang Cuo (assembly GCF_049724085.1). Lineage (NCBI taxonomy): Eukaryota > Metazoa > Arthropoda > Branchiopoda > Anostraca > Artemiidae > Artemia > Artemia sp. Qi Xiang Cuo. The sequence continues at coordinate 10,923,772 of NC_142796.1, forward strand.
AAGGGCGCATCTCGTATTTTATAATTACAAAGGAAATCTGAACTAAGATTATCATGAGTTTCCAGCGGGAACAGTTTCACTCGAGAACCTAAGGACGAAGTCTGTAAAAGTCATAGTGACACCTGGATAATGTGGCTTCATTTTAGTTGAATTCTGATAAAAGCCATTGAAGCCAGCTAGCCAGAGTTCTGGCTGATGTTTTCTTTATTTTTACCAGAAACCAGTCGGAAACCAAGTGAGAATTAGACTTTAGTTATTGATTTTGTTTCATAATCGTCAAGTAAACACGGCAGTTGGTCATCGTCGAAACGTTTTGGATGTCACAAGACAGATTTTTTCTTTAGCCAAATGATTACACGGTCCTTAAAAAAGGTGTCAGAAAACGCTGTTTCTGCTTAAATTGAATTTATTCTCTGTTTCCCGACACCCAATCAGTGTTTTTATTAGTATTTATTACTCGATTGTCAGAGTTCTGGCCGGGGGCGAATCTCCAGCATTTTTATTGGGGGGGGGGACAAGAGGGCTCCATATCCAGATAGTCAAAGGGCATGGAATATATAATAATTTTTTTTCACATTATTGGGGGGGGAACTGCCCCCTTTGCCACCCCAAAACGACGCCCCTGGTTCTGGCTGATGTTTCCTTTATTTTTACCAGAAACTAATCAAAAATAAAATGAGAGTTAGGCTTCAGTTGCGCTGACAAAAATGTTGCAGAAACAAAACTTTTAATTTGGTTCATCATATTTAAGTAAACGCTGCAGTTGATAGCTGTCAAAACGTTTTGAATATCACAAGACTGATTTTTTCTCCAACAAAATGATTACACGCTCCTCAAAGACGGTGTCAGAAAACGGTGCTTCTGCTTAAAAATGAATCTATTCTCTATTCCCTGACACCTAATTAGTTGTTACTTAAAAAAACTATACTATGTATACAATTTAAAGCTTTTTTTCTTTGCCTAGAAATAAATACCTAACTTAATCTTAACTCGTTCCCTAAGACTTAGATTTCCACAGAAATACTTTGCTAATAATTGCGAAACTAAATCCTATTCAATCTTCATCGGAAATCTTTGTAGAAACATTTTTATGAAGACAGATTTTCCTATCGTAAAATGTGTCGGAAAGGAATAAAACGTAGAACAACAGCGCAGGTATGTGGCTCCTCAACACTGAAAGTCAACATGCTCTCCAATTTTCATTACAAGTCTTTCTCCGTGACAGAGATTGAAAGAAAATTTTCCTTATCCTCAAATACATATTGCAAACTATCAGTTTATGCTTACCGGAAGTATAAACCCCATCGCCCCGAAAAAGAACACGCCTGTCGGTTCTGACCTACAAGTCTCTCACTGTAGCAGAAGCAAAATCCCTGAATTATTAACTTTGAGGCCAGCTAGCGCCCTGCCATTCTAGGTAGGGTACTTTCGTATGGAACTTAAACGAGACTCAGAAGTTTCGAGACCTCTGAAGTACATCCATCTGTTTTGTTAGACCAAGGTACTTGCCTCATTAAGAAGTTTTAAAGGATTTTCTGCAAACATAGCTGAAGAGTACACGCCTCTGAAAATCATCATTACCATGACCAATGAGTCGACGGAAGTTGCCTCACAATATTGACTTCGATCGGTGACAAAACACTAATCTAAATTTCTGCTGAAAATTTGCTTATGGGGAGGGTATTGGAAGGATTATGACTCTACTTTGTGCCTAAAGTCATACAGAATGAAAATCATGCTATGATTTTGGTTCAAATGGGTGCTACATATATACCCTTCTAATAAAAGTTTTGCGGTGGCAGCCAGTATTGGGAGGGCTGCGGATACTTTCATCCTACAATGGTACAAATGGATCACCCCTACACGATTGCGTCTTAGGCATGATGAAATTTGCCTAAGTCTCACTTAATATTTGGTGATGGTAGGGTAAAAAGAGGAGGGACATGTTAGAAGGACCATCGGTTAACTCTGACTCTTGAATCGTACAGATCAAAATTCTTGAGTAATTCCACTTCAAACAATGTGCAACCTTTCTGGCTACCTTTCTGTTAAAACGTTGGCAGTGGAAGGGACAGGGGAATATTGGAGGGGCTACGAGCCCACTTAATGCTTCCACTAATACGAAGTAAATAATCTTGAATGAGTTCGCTTTCAACAACTTACAGCACGACTCAATTTCTGATAAAACGCTGGTCGGAAACGGGGTATTGGGAAGACTCCTTTTTTTCCTAAGCAGCTTATTGTTATCTATAGCAAGTTTTTTATATATATAAGCTTATATTTCCTTGAATCACATTTTCCCTGTCACAAGCAGCCTTTTTATGTCAATAACAGACTTTTTCAATTATTGTTTGTGCGGAGCAGTCTTTGTCTGTCTAGAATTTTATTTTTCTTTTCTAGAACACCATTTTTGTGTAGACCAGCTGTGTTCTGTACGACTGTTTCCTGTTTAGAACTGCTCTTTTCCCGGGCTAGGACAGCTTTTGGTTTACTACTTTTGTATACCGTTTAACATGTCAAAATCGTAATTATGAACAATCTCTTTGGTTATAACTTTTTAATTAAATTGATTTTGCTAAAACTAATTTAATTCGTTTAAGTTAATGAATTAAGTCAAAATTGATGAATTAAAATAAATTAAATGACTCAAATTAAGCAAACAATTAATGAATCAAATTCAAAATTTAATTTATTAATTAAATCGATTGTTCTAAAGTTAATTCAATTGTCCTAAAATTCATTATTTCATTGTATAACATCTCAGGCAATTTCTTATAACAAGAATAAACAGCTGATAAGACAAGCTTTTTTCTGTTCAAAACAGATGTTTCCTTAATAGAACAGCTTTTGGTATATAAATTTTGGTATTCAGCGCTGATATATCAAAATTGCAGTTATATAAGTTCAATTTTTATTTAATTCGCTATGTTGATATCCTTAAATCAAGTATTTTGTAGGATCTCATGAAATTTGTCACGACAAGAAGGAAGAGTAATAGATACGGAAGTGAAATCTGGCTGTCAAATAATAAAATTGAACCTTGCACTTGCCATATGGCGCAGAAAATACGGGTAAGTTATCTGCGAACGCAGCTGATCTTTCTTGATCGTTCCGAACAGATTATAAATATTCCAACAGACTTTCGATCAATCTAATTCAAAATAAATGAAAAGAAATATAAAATACATCATGGTCGCAGCGGTAGCTGCAACCTAGTAAAGAGTGAACAACAGCTCATAGTAACCTAAAGTTAAAATACAAGTTTAGAAAAAAAACTGCCTTGTGAAAAAAATTGCCATCTGGCACTGATTCAGGAATGGTAAGTATTATTTCGGTTTGTCTTAAAAGTAAAAGTTCATAAAAAGAGAATGAAGTCTTTAACACGGTCAACCGACGTTGAGGCTCGCAAAATTATTTTTAAAATATCGAATGTTCTTAAGAGAAAAAATTCATAGAATGACAAATAATTGAATATCGAAATTCCAAATGACCACTCCTTGACTTACCCCCTCCCCTCCTCCTATTCGCCAAAGTTCAGCTTCACCAAATTTAGTTTAATGCCCTCACTCTTTATATTAGAAGCTTTGATTAACTCAAGGTCTGATAATAGCCAGTTACAAATGTATTTGCTGAATAAGCCCCGATAACTATGTTCTTGGTGATGACATAGCTCTCTATAGTCTTTGGGAAAAGGGGTGTAAGTTACACAATATATTATGGTCCTACAAGAACAAATCGATCGAATTCGATCATCAGCCGTCGTATTTCAGTTGCTAGCGCTTTAGACCTTCAATCATAATGGCAAGACAATGGTAATTCTTAATCAGGCATTTTTATTTCAATCATAGTTTTGTGCCATATATATGATTATTTTTCAGCTAATTCACTCTTTTTGTAATTTTTTTGTGTGAATTGCGAAATGTTCCATAAACTATTTTTGGAACTAGTTACGCCCCGGACCCAACCCCTTTCCACTTGGGGGTTTGAGAAGTGTAGGCACATGGTTCTGGAACCACTCAAAGTTGTATCTTCAAAGAAGGATTACTTATTGTTATATTTATTTATTCATATTATTTCCTTTTGTTTACTATTATAGAGAGCATAAAACTATTTGTAACGTATATAGAGAAATCACAGCACTAAGAACCTATTTGCAATTTTTTTTTCTGTGATATTTTTCTAGTTGCCAGGTTACTTTCCAACTTTTTCTCGTTTATTGTTATTCACACCTGTATGTTTAAAGCTTTTTGGTGTTTATCAGGGGAGAGGGGAGATGTTTAGTGAAATAAGTTACACATGCCAACATTTTGCTTAGGTTTTAAAAACCTTAAAAATCTTCTTTAGAAAAATAGCTACTCTTTCCTAACTGTGGAGGCTTCCCACCTTCAAAAATCATGTCTTGTGTAATACCATTTTTTGTAGCATAGACTTCTCGGTATTATTTGAAAGACGATCAGAAATTAACTAATTTTTTTTCAACTGAAAGGAAAGAGCCTTGCCCCGAGAACTGTGTGGTGGTTTTCATGCTCAAAGACAAAATGTCCAGGCCCTTCAACTACGCTGAACAGAATTGCTATCTCAAAATTTAAATTGGATTATCCCTTTTGGCTCTTAAAAAGGACACTATAACTTCCAATTTCAAATCAAATGAGCCCCAGCTGAATTTTATACAAACAGCCATTCCATAAAAACCTTATATACCCCCAGGGCACAACAACCCATGCCCCAGGGCTACAACCCGTGGGTTGTCTCAATCCTAGAGGCATTGCTATATGTTGTTTGGACTATTTTGAACAAAATGTTTATCTCACAATTTCAATCAGATGCGTTTGGTGAAAAGAGGGGTAGTTGGGGGGGGGAGGGACTAGTTGCCCTCCATCACTTTTGGCTATTAAAAGGGAACTGTAACTTCCAATTTTCAACCAAATGAGACTCTCTAAAGTTTATACAACCATCCCTTCCATAAAAACCTTAAATACCCCGGGGCATTACTAACAACCCTTGCACACAGGCTCTGTTTTTTTTGTGTTTTTTTTTGAACCCCAAAGGCCTTGTTATATGATCTTTGGACTATTTTGAATAAAATTGCTATCTTAAAATTTCAATTCGATGTATTTCGGGACGTTACGACGTGTGTGTATATGGGGAGGGTAGCTGCCCTCTAATCACTCTGAATTTCAAAAAGCGAGAACTTCCGGTTACCAATCCAATGAGCCTCCTCCGAAGTTTATATGATCACCCTTTGTATATAAGCCTTATATGCCTCCAGGGAATAACTTACAACATTGCCCTGAGGGCAGTGGGGGAGTTGTCATCCTCAAAGACATAATTTCCGGGCCTTTTAACTTCGTTGAACAAAATGGCTATCTAAAAATTTTAATCGGATGTGTTTGGGGAAATGGTGGGTATGGCAGAGAGGGTTAGTTGCACTCCAATCACTTTTGACTATTAAAAAGGACACTGGCCCTTTCAGTTTCCTATCGAATGAGCACTTTTCGAAGTAGCAGCAGCATACTACTGCTGCTACTAATAGAACTACTAAGGCTAAGGGTATTAAGGAGTGATTTTCAAGAAATGTTGAGGGTGAATTAAATTCAAACACGCTATGTGCATGTAGGCTGTCAATAGGGCGTATCAGCAGTATCTCAGGAACAGCTTAGAGCATCAGGTTGAAACTTTCAGGGCATGACGAGTGTATGTTGAACTAATAAAAATGCACTTTGTGCATACTACTACTACTACTAGTAGTAGTACTGACAGTGCAATTGCTCCTACTGCTATTAGTGCTACTACTACTAAGATTAATGGTTTTAGTGAGGTATTTCCCGGGACTATTGAGGGATGTTGGACTAAATCAAACATTCTATGTGCATGTATGTTGTCAAAAGGGCCTATCAACAATATCTTAGGAAAGGATTAAAGTATTAAGTTGAAAAAATCAGAGTATGAAGAGGGGATGTTGACCTAGACAAAAAAGGCCTGGCTCCCTATGCTCCTACTGTTACTACTGCTATTGATAATGATTAGAATATTAGTAAAACTTTCAGGGAACGGTGAGGGCGGTGTTGAACTGAATCAATGCACACTATGTACAACATCGCAGCAACGCCTTAGGGTATTAGGCTGAAGCTTCCAGGGCTGCTGGTATTACTACTACTTTTGCTGCTACTGTTACTATTATTACTGCTATTGAGCCAATTCAAAATAGTTTAAGTGCATCTAGGTTGTCAAAATAGACCAGGTTGTCAAGATATCCAGGCGGGATATCTTAGGGCAGGAATAGATACAAAGTAGAAGCTTTCAGGGAAAGTCTATTTTGCTTTGAAACTTAATCATAAGGCACTGTGTGCACGCTGGTTGTTAATAAGATGTGTCAGAAATAGTTCAAGAAAGACTGAGAGTATGCTGCTACTGTTACTATTATTACTGCTATTGAGCCAATTCAAAATAGTTTAAGTGCATCTAGGTTGTCAAAATAGACCAGGTTGTCAAGATATCCAGGCGGGATATCTTAGGGCAGGAATAGATACAAAGTAGAAGCTTTCAGGGAAAGTCTATTTTGCTTTGAAACTTAATCATAAGGCACTGTGTGCACGCTGGTTGTTAATAAGATGTGTCAGAAATAGTTCAAGAAAGACTGAGAGTATTAAGTTGAAACTTTCAGGGCTACTACTATTACTACTTCTGTTCTTACTAGTGAACTAAATCAAAAGGGTGTAAGTGCATCCAGGTTGTCGAAATAGCATAGATACAATGTTTAGAAACACAATAGGCTTTTAAGTTTTATCTTTCTGGGAAAGCTGAGGTTGTGTATTAGTGTTGTAACTGGTAAAATTGGTCACGTTAAAATTGGGTATTTTACGCATTTTACCGTAATTTTACAGACCCCTGTGAAACTGGTATTTTACCTATTTTAATTAATTTACGTATTTTACCTATTTTACCGGTATTTTACGTGTTTTGCCGGTACCTTACATATTTTGCTGACATACGATGCCTTGCAATTTTCAGTGCACAAAAGCGTGAAGAGGCTGGCAGAAAAAGGATTGAATATGATCTTGTTTTGTCTGTTGCTTTGTTTCAAGGTTTAAAAGGCCGTCTGTCTGACTTAGGTCTCTTTTTATCAGAACAATAATGTGTTTTATAGCACAGGTAAATATAATTTTAAAATGGTGAAGTATATTGTGAAGTATTAGCTGAAATGGTGAAGTAGTAGCTGAAATAAAGTTACATTAGTTCTGTGACCTGTTAAAGACAAAAAGGGCTACAACCAGGATTGACATATGCCAAACAAGAAAAAAAAATTAAATAGCCGAGAAAATTGAGGGTAATGTCAGCCAGCGGACAAAAAAGAAGCGACAAGGATAGAGGCAGATATTTTGTCAAAGACTTCCACCCAGCCGTCTTCAGTGCTGAAAAAAAAACAGAAGGAGAACTAACCTTTTGAATTAGCTCTAATTGAGCAGAAGAAAGACTGAATCAAAAAAGCTAAAAAAACAAGCCAGAATAAATGGAAAACTATTCACCAATTAGATTGGGCACGAATTCTGTGCCGGGTGATTAACTTGCCTTGTCTACTGGCCTAATGTTCATTAAAAGTGTGGACATATGAATTTAATTTAAACTGAAGAAAAATGCTGTTTGAATCCTTTAATTGTACGTTATTGTAAATCGGGTTTATAGAAATATCTCTAGTATTTCTATTTAAGGCAAGGTCTCTATTATGGATTTTTTTTTTAACTTCAATTCACTTCCTAAAGGAATATGGGAGGCAATTTTCTTCAAATAAATCAAAAAAAAATTCCAAAAATGAGTTTTTCAAATAAAATTAAAGGCCTTTTCAAGCTAAAGCTTTGGAGATACAAATACATGTTGAAATTATAACTCAAAACGACCTTAAATAACTGTTCAAAAATAAACGAAGCCTAAGATGACCCGATATTTATCGGACAATCGTTGCACAAAATATCCAACAAGCAATAACATAAATGAATAAATTGATCTTAAAGCGAGTATTGCTTGGATTGAATATGAAAACCAAGCTTTATACGAAAACAAATATTTTGATGTTAAAGTATAAATGAAACTTAAAACGAACAGAAATTAAATAACAATCAATGCGAACAGATATACAATATGTATATTAATGTAAATGAATGAATAAACTTTAAAACGAGTGAAACTAAAATTGAATATGCAAATAAAGTTTGAATCGAATAAAAGTAACTACGAGCAAGAGTATGGGTATCGCCTCACTGCAGAAGCCTAAAACCTACTACGTCATTGGCGCTTTACTGAAAACAATTCTTTCATTAATTAAGATTTTAGGGAATAAATATCAGCATATGTATATTAAATTGACAATGTACATTTCTTTTCAGTAAACTCATTTGATTTTTTTTTTAGTGATGCATAAATTATTTTATCGCTTTGAGAAATCATATGTGTTTTGAACCCTACTTGTGTTAATTTATGTTCATTTTGACTTTGACTCTAATATTTATTTTAATTTTTGTTCGTTGTAATCTTAGTTGGTCTGTTGATACTGATATGAAGTAGCTGTGTGCTTGGTAGATTGTATGACAGTCCAGACGCCAGGTGTTGAAAGTGTGAATCATACTACGATGGAATGGGGCCGCTACGAGAATTAGCCTACCCTCCACCCCCTAAATTGACCATGCGGATTCAAAAATACCAATGGCACTTGCTTGCGGGTGGTGGAACACTCCGAAACTTGACATTTTATTATATTTTGGTGTTTCATGCAAGAAAATGCATGTTCCACAAAGTTTGAGGTGCAGTTTTCCACTCAAATAGAAATGCCTAGAAGCCATAGAATGTTTTCATAACAAACCAACACGATTAATTAGAAAAAATGGCAGAGTTAAAAAAAATGGCAAAACCATATGAGTCTTGAACAGTCTTGGAAAGTATAAACAAAATCAAATTGAATATTAGATATATATTGATATTAATTGTTGAAAGATCCATCAGTTCAAGATTTTTTTTTTCACTGTAATTTTATTTTCATTTTCAATGCAGTAAAAACTAGAAAATAATAAATTTGTAATATACGAGTAGCCTAATTCGTTCTCAGTGAAGCACCGATGACGCAGAAGGCTTTAGGTTTTTACAGTTAAAGAAGAGGGCAGTATCCAAATTTTGTTTGTAGTGAAACTATATTTGTCTTGACTAATCTTGAAAAGAACTAATAAATTAAACTGAACATTTGATGCATAATGATATTAATTCCTAAAAGCTCATCAGTTCAAAATTTCACTGTAATTTTAATATTATTTTCGATATTAAGTACAAAAGAAAACATTTGTAATATAATTCGTTTTCAGTAAAGCGCCAAAGACGCAGTAGGTTTTAGGCTTCTGCAGTGATGCGAAGTTTCATTTATACTTTAATAGAAAAATATTTGTTTTCGTTTTAAGCTCGATTTTCATATTCAATGTAAGCATTGCTCGCTTTTAGATCAATCTATTTATTAATGTTACTATTTGTTGTATGTTTTTTGCTATGATTGTATATTTATATTCTGTTCGTTTTTGGTTTCATTTATTCTTTAATAGTAATTTCTGGTCGATTTGATTTTGAATTTTAACAAGTATTTGTATCTACTGAGCTTAAGTTTAAAATGGCCTATACTTTTCTTTGAAAAACTTGTTTTTCGGAAAGTTTTTTTTTAGTTAATTTTTGTTCGTTTTTGATTGCAAAAAGTTTCAAGTTTTTATGGCATGGGGGGTGCTTACTGTCCGATTATTCTTGACTTTAAAAAACGGATCTAGAGCTTTCAGTTTAAATCGAATGAGGCTTTTTTCAAAGTCTGTACGATTACCTCTTTGAGAAAAACCTTATATATGAACAATAGAAAACTTGCATAACTTATGGACAGCGATTGCCAACAATGCATGGATTGAAAAATAGCTCCAATAAGGGGGTTTAGACCATTTCGGTTGCTGACACAAAGGGATCACGACTGTTTGGAGTTAGGATTTTGTGTGCCAAAGCAATTTTACATCTATCTCAGAGTATGTATTTTAACCTTATAATTGGATAATTATAATAGATTTCCTATGTGTTCTTCCAATACAAAACCCCTTTTCAACCTTTGAATTTCCAATCGAATGAGCCTCTTTGAGGTTTCTACGACAATGCCTTCTATAAAAACCTTATATGCCCCCAGGGCATAACTTAAAACCCTTGCCCTGAAGGTTCTGGGGGAGTTTCCTCCTCAAAAACGTATTTTCTATCTGGAAATCAACTACGCTAAACAAAATGGTTATCTCAAAATTTTGATTGGATGCGTTTGGGGGAATAATGGGTGTGGGGGGGGCTAGTTATCCTCCAATCACTTTCGACTATTAAAAAGGGATTTAGCTTTTTGAATTTCCAATCGAATGAGCCTTTTTTGAAGTTTCTACGACAACGCCTTCTATAAAAACCTTATATACCCCCAGGGTATAACTTAAAACCCTTGCCCTAAGGGTTGTGGGGGAGTGTCCTCCTCAAAAATATATTTTCTATGTGTAAATCAACTACGCTGAACAAAATGGCTATCTCAAAATTTTGATTGGACGTGTTTGGGGGAATAATGGGCTTGGGGGGGGGGGGGGGTAGTTGCCCTCTAATCACTTTCGACTATTAAAAAGGGCACTAGCTTTTTGAATTTCCAATCGCATGAGCCTTTTTTGAAGTTTCTACGACACCGCCTTCTATAAAAATCATATATGCCCATGGCATAACTTAAAACCCTTGCCCTGAGGGTTGTGGGGGAGTGTCCTCTTCAAAAACATATTTTCTATCTTAAAATCAACTATGCTGAACAGAATGGCTATCTCAGAATTTTGATTAGATGTGCTTGGGGAAATGATGGGCGTGGGGGGGGGAGGGGGTTAGTTACACTCCAATCACATTTGATTGTTAAAATGGGCACTAGCCGTTTAATTTCCAATAGATTGAGCCTGTTTTGAAGTTTCTACGACAACGCCTTCTATAAAAAACCTTATATGCCCCACGGGCATAACATAAAACCCTTGCCCTGAGGGTTGTGGGGGAGTGTCCTCCTCGAAACCATATTTTCTAAGTGGAAATCAACTACTCTAAACAAAATGGCTATCTCAAAATTTTGATTGGATGTGTTTGGGGGAATGATAGGCGTGGGGGGGGCTAGGTGCCCTCAAATCATTTTCGACTATAAAAAAGGGCACTAGAACTCTCGATTTCCAATCGAATGAGCCCCCTTTGAAGTTTCTACGACGACCCCTTCCGTATGAAGTGCCTCTCGGAAAAAAAACAAATAATAATAATAAAACATTGGAGCCGTATGGCCTTTACTATAGGCAACGCTACAGCGTTGCCTCTGATATTAAAGCTGCTCATCACAAAGAACTACAGGATCTGGATTCTCAACAATATGGAGGGCCAAAGCAAAATCAATATCCTCATTTTTATATGAAACTTCATATCTCAGAGAAATCTTGTATTCATGCCGTCTTTTCCCCGGGATCCGGCGTTTACCTCCCCCCCCCCGTTCTCCGGGATATTTCCCCTCCCCCACGGAAAAATTCCCTCCCATTTTACCCTTGGATAATTTCGGATTTTCATTAGAATGGAAATTGAAATATCTACTCTCCTGCTTAAGTCAGAGGCAATCGTATTACATTACCTACAATAAAGACCCATAAGGGTTCAATGTATTAATATTTGTTCATTTTTTTTTTTCCCAGAAGCGCTTCATGTGGAAGCAGTGGTCGAATAAGCCTTGGAGGGGGCTCATTCAATTGGAAATCGAAAGTTTCAGTGCCAATTTCTAAGATTTACCCTCCTTTTTAACCATTTGCTACCAAATAAGATGCTAGTAACTACAGTGTCTCAAAAGAAATTCTTATTCTAGTTTAATGGCCCTTGTGTTTCAACAGTTGTTTTGAAAGAATCTTCAGATAAATACAGTATTAGCTCTAAGGGAGAGACGACGGAGAGGTGGAAGTTGAAATTGATATATAATCCTCAGGGCCGTATGAAAGACTTTCGTTTGGGGGGGGGGAGCTACGGAACAGGCACGGTCATCTGAATCAGAATATAGTTCTGAAGGAGAGGAGCTAGATTTTCAAGCAAATCCTGCTGAAGAGAGTCTTAATGACTTTGAAAGTGACTGACTTTTCCGCTATTACGATGCAGTGCTTAGTTAATAAAAATCATGAAAGTGTTACAAACCTCTTTTTTACTTGTATTCGGTACTTCTATAAATAAATGAAAAATAACATGTATATGATATGAGGAATGTGGCTGAGTACGGCTATTTAAATATGCAGGTCTGTTAGGGTAACATTTCTTAGGTCTAAATGTAGAAAAAAATGACTAATATGATATTGCTCCCAAATAATGGTATTTTTTTTCTTATAAAATGGATGCCCGAAATCAGGAATTGTCGCATTGCTGAGGTATTACCCTGGGCACAAGATTACCAAAGGGATAAATTAGAGAGCTAATTAAATTCATGAAACTACTGATGAAGGAACATTACCTTTTTTAAGCCCAGGAAAATCAGAATCATTAAAAAAATTCATTAAAAGCTGTAAGTGATGCTTAAAAAGAAATGCTTAACTGGTCTTGTAGCTACAGGGTAACTCTGAAACACCAATTTTAGCCTGTATTTCCTAGGGAGTACCTAATTTTTCCTTGTTTTACCGATTTTACCTTATTTTAACAATTTTACCAATTCTACTTACCGAGTTTTTATTTTATGGTAATTTTACAACAATAATAGGCCTGTTTTTTCACTCATCAATGTGCTAAGATCTTACATCTTTAGTCGTTTTTGTGCAAACGTCTTTCATCATTCTGCTCTGATCAGCGGTCTGAGAACAATTATGAGTAGATCATCAAAGTTCTCTCATCACTGTTCTATATTGCAGAACAGTGGCGGTCTTCACACTTTTTTCTAACATCAGTGAGCTGTAAGATCTTAGAAGAAAGATGAGTTAAAAAACGATAATCTTTGCAGAAAGATGTAAAATCTTAGTGCTAAAAAACGGGCCTAATGTGTATCCAGATTGTCAAAATGGCGTATATTATCGAAAATCGTTGAAAATTTCTTTCCGATATATGAATAGTTAGCCAGAATCTGGATTCTTGTAGAGAAAAACTAAAAATTTTTAGAATATTCTTTTCGTAACCAAAAAAAGAAGAGTATGTTAATTAAAAACGAACAGAAACTAACTTTAAAAAACTTTCCCATAAAAGAAGTTTTTTCAATGAAAAGTAAAGAGCTCCACTAAACCAAAGATGAGCAGAAAAACTCAAATAATTTCTCAAGTGTAAAACTTACCTTAGACCTTAGATCCTTCTGTGCCTCCGGAGGCATCCAGGGCATCGACGAAGAGACGTCAGTTGTCCCTAAAATGGGCTGCTGACATAACCTCTACCCAATGGGGTTGTATGTATGTCTTCGTGTTGAGAAGGTCCCTCTGGTATGTTTGGCGTAGTGTGTTCTTTCGTTTTTCCCCTTCGCTGCTTTGCCGTTGGTTGCCACTGGAGGATGGAATTCGGTGTTCGGTCATCTTCCATTCGTACAAAATGTCCCAATTACTTCCATCTTCGGGTCCTGATAATGTCGATGAATAGAGGCTGCCCAGTAATTTGACGTATAGTCTGGTTCGAGATGTGTTTTGTCCAGTTTATGTTGAGGATTCTTCGCAGACAATTGTTCTCAAAGGCTTGGACTCTCTTCTCTTGCTGCTGATTTAACTTCCAGTATCCGCTTCCATAAAGCATAACTGGGAGGACATTACTGATGAAGACTCGAAGTTTTAGCCGGTTTGAGAACTTCTGTGAGCGCAAAATCTGTTTAATCCTGGTAAACGAGCCACTAGCCTGTTCGATAGGAGTATGGATCTCTTTGTCTATTGCCCCTGTGTTCTCTACTGTGCTTCCCAGATATTTAAACTGAACAGCCTGTTCTACATCCTCATTGCCGTACTTTATATTGAGGAGGGGATCCCGTGACAGCCATACTTTTTATGCATTTATCTTGAGGTCAAACTGAAGTGCATTTTCTCTCGCAACATCCAAAAACTGTTGGAGTTTCTGCTTGTCTGATTCGAGGAGACTAATGTCGTCTGCATTGTCTATATCCGCAATCCTCTTTTCGTTTCTGATTGAGATTCCGTAGTTTGTGCATCTGCGGAGGATGTAATCCGTCACCAGTATGAAGAGAAAAAGGGACAGGATACATCCTTGCTTTACTCCAGAGATGATCCTTGGCCTTCACTCATCTGTACGTAACACTCCGTGCTCTCGTACAGGGCCATAATTAGCCTTACGAGTTTGTCATGGACACCGTAGTACTTGAGGATTTTCCATAGTGTTTCTCGATGGACAGAATCGAATGGTTTGTTGAAGCCCATGAAAATTAGGTATAGCTTCTGTCTCCACTCATCTGTCTCTTCTAACATTATTCGCAATGCAAAAATGAGATCTGCACAGGAGCGGATTTGGCAGAAACCGTGTTGTTCGTCCCTTAAATGCTTGTTGATCCTTGGCAGGATACGATGCAGAAGTTTGAGGGTAAGAAGCTTTCCCGGAATAGAGAGCAAACTGATTCCTCGCTAGTTGTCGTACAGCATGACGTCACCTTTTTTGAACAGTTTCACAAGGGTACTGCGCATCCACTCTTTCGGGACAACCTCGGCGACCCATATCGTGCTAAACAGTAGAATCCAGGTTTTGACACAGATCTAACAGACCTTTATAGCATTTCAGCAGAAATTCTATCGTTTCCTGGAGCTCTTCCATTCTCCAGCTTCTTCGACGCTGAAATTATCTCAGTTTCTGTAGGAGGATCGGTGTCGATTTCAAGAATAAGCAAAAGTCTCCGGTATATTGGGGGGATTGATCGGTTCTGGACGGTTTAAGACACTATCGAAATGGTTGGCCCAGGCTTCTTTTATCTCTTTCTTTTCTCTGACTATTCTTCCGTTTTTGTCCTTGAGAGGATCAGTTTTCACCGCTTGCCGATCAGCTGCTTAGTGATTCTGTAGACTTTCTTGGGAACTCTTTTTTTTTTGCTGTCGTCTCTTCTTCCGCTGCCCAGTTCTTCGGAAAAGTCCTTTTGTCAGATCTCGCACTTTTCCTTATGAGCTTGTCCTTATCCCTATACGCCTGCAGCTTCATCACTGCATCGTTCTGGAGCCCTGATAAAACTAAATGTTCTTTCAGAGTTTTTCTTTCATGGATCAAGTTCCAAGGTTTATCAGAAATCCACCGGTCTGTGTGTCTCTTTTTATGTCCAATTATTTCCTTTGCAACATCATTGAAAGTGTTGCTGATGCTAAAGCGTAAAACTACCATGTATCAAAATTAATAAAAATGAAACCTAAGACGGACAGAAATGTTACGAAATGTCCGAGTCAAACTCGAAACAAGGAGAAACTAAGAGGAGTGGGCTGACGCCCCCCGTGCCTACTAAATACCAGAACTTATTTTGCACTCCACTGAAAACAAATACATTTTAGATGTTTTCTCTTTCTCAAACTCAATAGATCTAAGATTATTCAGACTTTCAGGAATGAATTTCAGCATATATATTTTTTACTATCCATCCACATTCATTTGTTTTTTTTTTAGTAATCTTGGTCATAATGGTGATTTTTTTTTTTCATTTTTCGATATTATGAGAAAAAAAATACATAGCTCAAAATAAGGATTGTTTTTAGTAAAGGGCGAATTATGTCCTAGTCTTTAGAAGGCAAGGGGGTGTCCACCACACTCCTCTTAATCTCTGTTTGTTTTGGGTTTTATTTATTTATTTAACGTGATATATGGTCTTTTTACTTTTGAAAAATTGTTGGACTTTATTTCTGCTCATCTTTGGTTTGATTTAGCTCTTTACTTTTCTTTGAAACTCTTCTTTTGTAGAAGAGGTTTTTAAAATTAATTATTATTTGGGGCTAAAAGCTATGCAATAGATAAAATTCCTTGCTCAGGAAGAAGCATATTACCAAAAAAATTCATGACAAGGAGATTTATTTTTATTGTCTTTTTATCGTTTCTTTCTTGTATGTCAGTATACGATTCAATAGATTATTCAGAATTGCAAATCTCTTGCAAACTCAGCTTTTTTTGTAGTCCACAATTTTTCGACTAGTCAGGAAGTTTTAATTTGGAACGTATTTTTTTGGCAATTGAAAAAGTAAAAGCTATCGAACGTTTTCTGTTGCTACGTGTTAACGTTAATCTAGGGAGCTTATGGTTTTACAAATTCCAAAGAACAATTGAATTTCAGATGCCAGCTGAGGTGCAGCTTGCAGCTTGTAGCTTAGTCCCTCTGCAAGAAAATAAGAAGGTTAATAGCGTTAACTTTCTGCTATCGTAAACGCGGCTGTGATAATTAGAGGGCGACATACGCCATTTTTGTAACTTTTCAGGAGAGCCAAAAAGTGGAAAAAAGTTTGTTTCTGTAGTCGCTCTGAAAGATCAGGCTAATGGAGATAAAGAGAACATATTCTAAACTAACTTTTTATGCTCTTTTCAGTGGTATAAATTGAATTCAAGTATTCCAAGCGAATTCAAAATAATTTTATTTTTTGTTGTATGTCTCCTTTTTCCTTGACAAAAAAAGGAGACAAATGCCTGGTTTCCGTGTTATAGCTCCATAAGCTAATCTTTTTTTGTCATTCAGAATTGTAATTAAAAAAATAAACAAGTTTTTTTAACTGGAAGTAAGGAGGGACATTAAAACTTAACATGAACGTAAATTATTTCGTATATTAAAGGGGATGTCCCCTCCTCAACGCCTCGCTCTTTACGATAAAGTTTTTTTGTTTTAAAAAATAAAGTTGTGAGACAGAGTCAAACTTTAGCGTAAAGAGTGAGGCGTTGAGGAGGGGACAGCCCCTTTCATAAAAGGAATAATTTCTGTTCGTTTTAAGTTTTAATGTCGCTCCTTACTCTCAGTTGAAAACTTGTTGTTTTTATTTAATCTCTGAACGTTTTTGAAATAATGCAGCTTTGTTTTGGCTCACCGTACATGAATAATTAAAACGAAATTTGTATATTAATTTTACTTTTTTTTTACTAAATGTCTTTCTCGAAATTTTGTTCTGACGTAACTTACGAATTCACTTACGTAGCGAAGTTCTATATTTGTATGTTTTTATTACGTATATCAGGGAGTTCGCCCCCTAGTCAATCCCTCGCCCTTTATGCTAAAGTTCGAACTTTGTTAGAATCACAAACCCCTTAATCACAAATGCCGGTTAATTATAATATATTGATCTTTTGAAAGTACTAAAAAAAACTTTAGCGTAATGGGCGAGTTTTTGACTAGGGGGCGAACCCCCTCATATACGTAATAATTTCTGTTCGTTTTACGTTTTAATGTTGCTCCTTACTTTCAGTTGAAAAAAAACATCTTATTTTATTTAATTTCTGATCGTTTTTCAAATAATGCTGGGAAATCCGGTGCCCCCTTCATAGAAATGTCCCTTCCCCCAAGGGAACATCATCCATGGAAAGATCCTCGCCCGTAACTTCCTACTCCCCCCCCCCACCATAAAAAAAATCCCGCCTGAAAACGTCTGTATACTTCCCAATAACCAATACTATATGTAAACAATGGGCTAAGTTCATAACTTGCACCCCTTCCCCCGGGAACGGTGGGGGAATAATTCATCCTCAAAGACATATTTATAAGATGTTTGACTATGCTGAACAAAATGGCGATCTCAAAATTTTGATTAGGTGACTTCGGGAAAAAATGAGCGTGGGAGGGGGTCAAATTGCTCTTCAATTTTTTTTTCGTCACTTAAAAAGGGCACTAGAACTTTTAATTTCCGTTAGAATGAGCCCTCTCACGATATTCTAGGACAACTAGATCGATACGATCACTCCATGGGAAAAAAAACAACAAATAAACACGCATTCGTAATCTTTCTTCTGGCAAAAATACAAAATGTCACATTTTTGCATATAGGAGCTTGAAACTTCTATAACAGTTCTTTACCATGAACTGTTTGATAAGAGCTGATAAAAAGAGACATACGCCGCTTAGAGGCCTATGTCTCTTTTTTTCTTCGTAACAGTACGAGATAGGACAATTCTGATTGCATCATTCGATTCCTCGTGCTGTGTTTATCTACGACACATGCATACCTCATGTTCATTTTCGACCAAAATGACATAATGACATTTTCGACCAAAATACCTCATTTTCGACCAAAATGACATATGTCATCCTTTTAATTATCACAGCCGAACGTTTTTTTGTTTTGGTCCAAAGCTTGCCATAATCGCAAGATTCGTTTTTATTGAAAAATTGACAAATGGACGACTTACAGATTTCGCTATGCCTGATTATATACCAAAACACAAATGCACAAAAAAAAACAAAATTCACAATTTGCAGATTTTTCTTTTGCATACCGAACAAAAAAGATGAATGAACTTGTGAGCCCCTCCGTTGCCACGCCAATAAAAACAGGCTGTTTTTTCGTCTAGTGGAGAGTTTTCAGTAAAACGCTTGTCAAAAGGACAATGAGTCATTCCTCATCCGCCATAATTTTCTGTCTTATAGTATTATCCTCTAATTCCTCCTAACATCCACAGTATAAATACATATACAAATACTTTATATTTATTTTCATACATAATTATTTTTTACATATTAGGCTATATACATATATTATATATTTATACTGTCCTAACATTAGAGACTTTGTGTTACCTCTACAACTGCTCTATAAACTCTATAATTAGAGACTTTAGGGACTCTGGTTTCCAACGCATCCGATTAGGCTAGGTTAAATTATGCTAATTCAACATCTCCCTCAATATTTCTTGAAAATCACGCTTTAATCCATCCTTTTTCTCGGGGATAAAATGTAGGTCTTGACCTAATTCGGTTTATGTCCCTTCATATGTGTCATTTGCTGTTGCTTTTTAGGGTTCTAAGCATGTTTAAAAATCTAAAAAATTAATAAAAAATTCCATCTTGTAAAGTCGAAAAATCGCCTTCCACAAAAAAAGAAAAAAATCAGCAGTGAAAATGGATATATGCTATTTTATTCAGACAACTTGATAAAACGGCAAATGAATTGGGATGAATCGACACTTATGAATTGACCTTTCGCTACCGAAATTAAAATTGCAAGGGGAAAAGGAAATTCTTTGCTGTGTTTGGGTTTGTTCAATTTTTATTAAAGATCAGTTTACTGGTCCAGCGTTTCCACGGGGTAAAATTCCCCCCCCCCCCCCAAAGAGGATGAGGCAAAAATCTTAGTTTACATTAATGTTGAATTCATTGACAAGTTTCTCGACTAATATATTGTGCTTAACAAGTTCAAAGGCATTTGAAGCTCTAAGGAAATTAAATTTAGCCAGGAATTAGGCTTTTCTAGGATTTTCTTAATGTATTAGACACGAAAAAGAAGGGGGAGGTAGAAGCGGATTTGAGGTTCCCGAATTGCCTTAGGTCAGTAAGAGGTAAAAAAAAATTCCTTTAGCTAATCTGCCAGAGCCCTAAATTAGTTTCGAACATAGGAGTGGGAAAAATAGGACGAACGTCTTCAAAACCTGGATTTCTGTCTTTCTTTTTTAAGGGGGTTACGAAACCTTGTTTCCATATTTGTGGAATTTGCCTATACCTGGTAATCTCGCTGAAAAGGACACACAAGATCTTTGCATGGAAGTCACTGAAAGCATTATAAAGAGGAAACGGGATATCCAAAGGACAAACACGTGTTTTTCTTGGTTTCCCAATTCTTCTTTTGGTACTTGTATGATATAGCCCCTACCTAATATTCTTCTAATATGTTTCTCTGACTCTCAATCTTAATGAAATATATCTTAATTATGACAAAAGTATAATACTTTAGAAACAAATTAGGGCTATTTATTTGCACATTAGGGGGGTGGGGGTAAATTACAGCAGGTCTACATGCCTAATGTTTTAGGTACAATTATTTTGCATATCCGGGTTGCAGCGGTAGCTAGCAACTTAGTAAGAGACGATCACGTCCAATACTAAGAAATATAATAACCCATAAGTCTTATTAAAAATAGAGCCAGACCAAGACAAGAAGTAAACTATTAGAACCGCCTTGTATGAAACCCTTATATAGGAAACTTATTATCCCTTGGCTTGAACAACAAGGGAAGTATATTGGCTTGAAAATCAAGAAAAGTGGCTGAAACCACGATATTCTGCATAAACGGCATCTTTTTTTCTTTTTTTTTCTTTTCCTCAGATAGCTTGGCACTTGAACATCGTAGAGAATTGTTTAATGGGTCATTTTGACGGAAATTGATGGGTTTAAAAATGTTTTGTAGTTAAAAGAAATTATTTTTAAAATATAATCAGTTTTTTACAAAAAAAACTGCATTTTTCTATAGCACGGTAGTTGCTTATCTTATTATTACATCTAGAATTTGTCACCTCTACGTGCTTTTGTAATTAAAAATAACATTTAAAACAAAATCAGTGTTTTTAAAGAGAACTGCATTTTCATGTACTCGATAATGAATGTCGTCATAGTTTTTCCGGGTTGCAGCGGTAGCTAGCAACCTAGTAAGAGACGATCACGTCCAATTTTAAGAAATATAAAAACCAATAGTTCCTAAAAAAGGAGTTAGACCAAAACAAAAAGAACACCATTAGAACCGCATTGTCCGAGACCCCTATATATGAAACTTTCTGTTCCTTGGCTTGAACAGCAAGGGAAATATATTGGCTTGAAAATCAAGAAAAGTGGCAGCTACTACACCACTCTGCCTAAACGGCATATTTTTTTTTCTTTCTTTTTTTTTCTTTTCCACAGATAGCTTGGCACTGTAACATCTTAGAGAGTGGTTCAATGGCTCATTTTAAAGTAAATTAATTGGGTTAAAAATCTTTTGTAACTAAAATAAATTATTTCTAAAAGAGAATAAATTTTTCCACTAAAAACTGCATTTTAGATGTCTTTTCATACTGCAGTCTTTTCAAAGATATTTGATTTTTGTACATAAATCATAATCACATACCAGCGGTAAGATTTGAACCCACGCCTCCGAAGAGACTGGTGGCTAACACCATAGCCTTGGACCACTCAGCCAGGCTGCCTCTCATAACTATATATGTGAATCCGGGTTGCAGCGTAGCTAGCAACCTAGTAAGAGACGATCAGTCTAATGCTAAGAAATATAAAAACCCATAAATCATAAAAATAGAGTCAGATCAAAACAAAAGTATACCGTTAGAACCACTTTGTCTGAAACCCTACTAGATAAATAATGTATGTCGTCATAGTTTTATTAGAGTTATGACGTGAATAGAAAAACACGACATTATGTTGTTGTTTCTGAAGACGTCATGAAATAATATCATTACGCCATGACGTCATGAAAAAAAAATCATTACCCCATGACATCATAATTACTATACAAAAAGCGACAAAGATGTAAATGGTCTCATTCATGATTATATAATGGTTAAGTCAAAGCAAGCTACACGCAAGTTAAAAAAAACAGTACTACACAAAAAACAGAGATAGTATCTTGAAAAGAGAAAAGCAAAGGTATTCAACCGACCAGGCGTATCGAGAATTAAAAATTGAGAGAGCCAAACAAAACATCAATGAGCGTTATCACAATGATAAACTTTATAGAGAAGAAACAATTAAGCAGGCTAGACAAAAGAGCAAGGAACGGTATGATAATGATGAAGATTACAGAGAAGCAACAAGTGAGCAGGCTAGACAAAAGATCAAGGAGCGTTATCACAATGATGAAGATTACAGAGAAGCAACAATTGAGCAGGCTAGACAAAAGATCAAGGAGCGTTATCACAATGATGGAGATTACTGAATCAAATATAAGAAAAAAGAAAAGCAAAGGTATTCAGCCGACCAGGGGTATCGACAAGTAAAAATTGAGACAGCCAAACAAAAGAGCAAGGAGCGGTATGATAATGATAAAGATTACCGAAACAAACATAAGAAAAAAATTGCTACTAGAATAATCGGTATATACTGGGGTGACAAAAGCTATAATGAAAAAATTAAATTCCCTGTAAGGTTGTACCGAAGAACGCATAAGGACATAAGGACAAATGCAGGCTGATCTTCGTAAATTGAGAAACATTTTACGCATGTTTAACCAGGATCACTAAAAGCATTCAAAATTACAGATTAAAATTCTCTTTGAAAGAGCGGATGCTGTTGAAAAGTCGGCTAGAAATGCTCTGGCAAAACTTCATAGTAATATCCAAAAGAAACGTTGTCAGTTTAATGATACAGTAAAGAACGATCTCTCGCCCATAGTAACTGATATATGGGGGTTCCAGGGGTAGTTTATAGTAAAGAACGAACTCAAGCCCAAAGAAACTGAACCCTATGGTTCATTCATATTATCTTGATTATTTTAGCTAGGATGTATATAAAACGAGTTTCTTTTTTAAATTTTAAATTTGAAAGATATTGCCTTTAATTCAACACATTAAAAGTTCTACCCGACGGGGAATCGAACCCCGTTCTCCGACGTAACAAGTTGGTATCCTTACCATTAGACTATTGAACACTTATGATATAAAAGTTACATATAAGACGAGATAGTTATTTTTTAATTGCATAAAGGATCGATATATTTCATCTTAAATTTTGTCAGTCAATACGATTTCATGTAGTAGTTGTTACACGAACCGTAGCCCATAGTAACTCAATTTGAAATAAATATTATGTTAAAAGACGATCATCCAAATAACAAACCATTGCATGCAATGGATTTAGTTAGCTACTTGATTGTTTTAGGTTCGTCTCTTACTATTTGAAAGAAAAAAAAGCCGTAGGCTTTTTCCTGATTGTAATCATCCGGGTTTATATA